>NC_137467.1:159563930-159841586 GCF_964235325.1 Thermobia domestica
GTTAAGGTTCATCGCCAAACCTCCAATAGTGCACCATTCACGTCCAAACATTCTTGCAGTCTTTTTGGGAAACCAAGAATTGCGTGTTGGCGGTGCTCGTCTGGAATGCTCAAAATCACATCAGTTATTTTGTTCTTGAGATCGTGCAAATTAGCTGGCTTCTGCGAATACACCTTGGTCTTCACGTCTCCCCACAACCAGTAATCACAAGGCGACAAACCTGGTGATCTTGCAGACCAAGGTGTGGGTCCTCTTCGGCCAATCCATTTCTTTTTAAATTCTTCGTTAAGAAACTGTCGAACTTGAAGGGCATAGTACAATGGTGTCCCATCCTTTTGCATGTGGATCTCATTAAGGATGCCTAACCTAGTAAGTTCTGGCAAAAGGAATGTCTGTAGCATATTCAGATAATTGTTACCATTTACCGTCTCTTCCTCGAAGAAAAAATGACCGATAATGTGGTCCATTGAAACAGCACACCACACATTGACTTTGGGACTACCCCGCTTGTGCTCCTCGAATTCACGTAGATTTTCCACCCCCCAAACTCGGCAGTTGTGTCTGTTTACGTTTCCCGACACATTAAATGTGGCTTCATCTGAAAACAGAAATCGAGACAGAAGGTCACCATCTTCTTGTAAGCGGATGTGCATTGACTCACATAATTCCATTCTCATGTCACAGTTTTCCTCTATCAGCTCGTGCACACATTTTAACTTATAGAACCGGACCTTTAAATTCTTGCGTACGATCTTGTGTAACGTTGACTTCGGTATTCCCAGTTCCAATGACCTACATTTAAGCGACTTCATTGGACTCCTGGCTACGCTGTCATGCAACGTGTGAATCACATCTTCACTCGTTCCTGGCCTTCCACTGCGTGGTAAGTCTGACACACTTCCCATTTCTTTGAACTTCTCGTACCACCTCTTGATATTTGTTTCTGCTGGGGGTGTTTTCCCATACATTGTCTGGAACTTTCGCCGCACTGAAACGCAAGATTTTGATTCCGCAAACCACAAAACACATGGTTTCTTTTCTTTAATGGACGCCATCTTAAGTCACGTGATTACCAGCAAACGTCATCGAGCATTGTGGCCAGCATCGACCATTGTGGCCAGAACAAAACTTTAAACTTCGCTTCTTCCAAACCCAAAAAGTTATACATTTAAACGTAACGGTTTCGAAGTTTTAGTTTCCTGTAGGACTTTATGGACTCCCTGTACATGAGGAAACTTTCATTCCGAGGGGTGGCGCGCCTTCTAACATCAAAAAGTTTGCTTTAGTTACGTTCTTGCTTCCAAGTGGAACCTAAACAAACTTCGCTTCTAAGTAGTACCCACCCCACCCCTTTCTCGCCTGCTCTTGCTCTCAATTAATTTCAATCTGTTCCCAAAACTTAAGAAATTCTAGTTGGCAAGAAATTCCAATATAAGGAAGAAGTTTCCTCCAGAGTAGATCATATTTGCTGTCTTGGTTTGTCGATATATTCTGCTGATATCGTAGTACAAACACTACTGTTGACAGAAGTGTATTAACCTTCGAGAAGATTATGTTGAAAAATAAAACGTCAATCACTCTGGTATTCCATTCTTAGGACTCCTATCTTCTTTCTATCCTACTTTTAGAACTTTGGGGATGGTGAAATAGAAGAAAAACTATATTTGATATTACATTCTAGTATTAACATGGTACAGTCGGATGAATAAACATACAGACATACCGGTTGAATCGAACGGCAGAATCTTTCTACACTTGCTTCAATTACCAGTTTTCGTCTACGAATTTTATTTTGTTTCTTTAGGTCACGTTCAAATTTTTGTTGTACATTTAAAATTATATATACACTCTTCAAAAATTCCTTGCTCAGAGATGAGAAAAATACATGTTCCAAAAAAAAAAAAAAAAACAGTAAGTTTTACTTATATTTGAGGAAATAATGTTTCATTATTTTCATTTTTCTGCTCAAGGCAAATGTCACGTTCGCTTGGCAAGTTATCTTGTTTAAAAACAAAAAGCCTATTTCTTATGTTTCTCTCTCGGGGTTGGACTGCGGGATGATAGAAATCCGAAAGAGATGTTTTTATTATAGTTTGTACAGTAGATCTGCTCCTTCATAATCTCCGTGTTTGATAAGAATGAACCTCCCTGGCTCACGAAAATGTATAGTAATATAGCAAACCATGCACATTAAATGCCAGACTAATATAGCAAACATTGAAGATGCCCGCCTAAAAAATTTTCTTCGGCCGCCCATGTCTGGAGGTACACAATTTCGCAACTCAATGAATACGATGTGGATGAATTCAAAGTCTACTGATTTACCCATCAAATTTAAATTTTATAAAAATATTCTGAGTGAATACTAACCTGAGGATAACTATTTTTTTATTCAATCGCTAAAGGAGTTCATTTTTTTTTTTTTTTGGTTCACCGGGTCTCTGTAATCGTCCGTCACGAAACTGAAGTTTCTACAAGCGTTTCCCCAAAATTTTTCGAGAAAGGGGTCCTCCAGGAGTGTTATTTAGGGGGTAATTCCTGCCTTTGTTATATACATATATAAAGATAAGTAGGAGCGGGTCTTTAAAATTAGTTCGGAAAGATAATATGAAAATCTGGCATAATTTGCAAGAATCTATCTAATCTAATATAAATAAAATAAAGAGTTTGTGTGTTTGTCTGCCTGTCTATCTGTGTGCGGCCTGGGAACCAGACGAGTGGACCGAGAGTTGCAAAATTTGGGTCAGGGGTACCTTGGCCCAGGCCCCAGATCAAGACGTAGCGTATTTTTCAAATTTCGAACCAGGGGGGTCTCAGGGGTGGCGTTTACGGGACAGGCCTGAAGTCTAGGCTGAGAGCTGCCAAATTTTGGTCACGGGTACTTTGGTCTAGGCCACAGACCAAGACGAATCTATTTTTTTTTTCAAAATTTGAACCAGGAGGTATCAGGGGCGTTTACAGGGACATGTAAAAGTGGTAGAAAATGGCCGATATTACCATCGAATTCATAGTTTTCGCGGTCGCTGAAATCAATGGTGAAACTCTGATCGCATTAACATCCAAATTCACCCTATTCGGGCCTGGGGGGGGGGCGGATACCGAGAAAAGTAAAAGTAATCCAAAATGACCGATATTAGTGTCAAATTTATAGTTTTCGCAGTCGCTGAAATCAATGTGACAATTCCATTAGCGATGATTTGCAAATTCAGCTACAATTGTATACGGACCGGGAGTCAGCGGGGGGTATACCGAAACACGTAAAATTAATCCAAAATTACCGATATTAGTGTCAATTCCATAGTTTTCGAGGTTACTGGGATCAATGGTGACACTTCCATTAGCGATGACTTGCAAATTCAGCTACAATTGGATGTGGGCGGGGAGTCAGCGGGAGGGGGATACCGAGACATGTAAAAGTAATCCAAATGACCGATATTAGTGTCAAATCGATAGTTTTCGCAGTCGCTGAGATCAATGGTGACACTTCCACTAGCGATGACTTGCAAACTCAGCTACAATTGGATGTGGGCCGGAGTCAGCGGGGGGATACCGAGACATGTAAAAGTAATCCAAAATGATCGATATTAGTGTCACATCCATAGTTTTCGCGGTCGCCGAAATGAGGGTAATACTTCGACAGGCGTTGACTTTCAAATACTGCCCACATGCGAAGAATGCGTATATTCAGCTAATATATATATAGTGGGGGATCCAAGGGGGACTATACGGGCTATGGCCCCACCTTGACGCTCAGCTATACACTGGATAAAATGGGCTTCAATTCTGCTTTACACTGGATAAAACGGAAAAATATGGTTTAGCTCCTCCCTTCATCATATCCTGGATCCGCCCCTATATATATACTAGTCAAGAAATTAGTGGATCAGATGAAAACTCATGTAAAACTTCTTACGAATAATGTGACAACACTGTATCTTGTCCAGTTCAGATTAAAACCGACTAGCATGAAGGCACAACGTGAAAACGAACCGTTTGAAACATCTGTGCACGTGATCGGTGAAGTGGCGCTACCAGAGATCAATTTGTAGTGTGGCGCTGCCAACACATTCCAGCTCCAGGATACCTTTGTTATCATTGTGTTCAGTGCGTCACAAATCCACGTAGTGAAATTGCGCAACAACGTGATTTGCCCGAATCGCTGGCATGGCGAGCTGTCTGCAGGTTGGAAGCTGGTCAGTCACAGCGGGAGGTGGCACATGCCATAGGAATGGCACAAAGTGTGATTTCCCGATTGTGGAATCGATTTCAAACAACTGGAACGTTTCAAAGAAGACAAGGACAGAGCCGTCCACTAGCAACCAAAGCCAGAGACGATCGTTATCTCTTGTTAAGAGCCGTCGAAACCGGCGTCAGAATGCAACTCTGCTCCCTCGAGCCTTCCGAACAGCAACAGGAGGCACAGTATCCACTCAAACGGTCCGCAATCGCCTTCGAGAAGGTGGCCTCTAAGCACGTAGGCCTAAGGTATGTGTCCTATTAACTGCACGACACCGTGTTTGATAGAAGAGCGTAGGCGGAGGAATATCGTGGGTGTGGACGCAATGAATGGGGCAATGTTTTGTTCTCTGACAAGTTTCGATTCAGTGTGGAGCCTGATAATCAACGTTTTTTCATCTGGAGAGAGTGTGGAACACGACACAATTCCATGTTTGTGCGAGAAAGATTCGAGTGTCATGGTGGTGGACTGATGGTGTGGGCAGCAATCAGCATTGGTGTGCGTACTGATCTCCACATCATCCGAAATGGCTCTTTGACGGCTCTCAGGTATAGGGATGAGATCGTGAAAACTCTTGTTCCTCCTTATACTGGTGTCATTGGTGATTCGTTCCTTTTCATTTATGACAATGCTCGTCCTCACAAAGCTCGGTTAGTGGATAAGATGCTGGAAGCTGAGGATATCGCTCGGATGAAGTGGCCAGCATGCTCTCCGGATCTCACCCCAATTGAGCATGTCTGGAACATGCTTGACAGACGAATTGCCGCAAGGCCAGTATCCTCAACAACCATTCCAGAGCTGGAAGTCGCTCTTCTAGATGAGTGGCACAACATCCCCAAGAACTCATCGATAATCTGATTGAATGCATGCCACGCAGGTGCGAGGCTGTGTTGGCTATTCGAAGTGATCATATGATATATTAAGGAACAATCAATGTTGCTGTCTTGCCTGTTTGTGAGCAGTTCGAGAGGTGTACACATAACCGTCTTGTTTCATGAGCCACGTGAACAAGGTTTTCCGTGTCCCAACACCAGTATGTGCCCCATTTTTCTAGTGTATCTTAAAGCATCCCTTCTTGTATGATATGTATGAGTGAAACAGAAGCTTATCCATACACTATCTTAAGGTCTTGTGTGATATTTCAGCTAATCTCCTAAGTTTTTGAGCATTTATTATATATATATATATATATATATATATATATATATATATATATATATATATATATATATATATATATATATATATATATAGTTACCATCTAAAGTCGCCGATTACCCTGATGGCCGGGTTTCGATTCTGTGGTTTGGAGTGGGAGCTAGGGGCGGTGACGTAGTGACAGGAGACAGGGGAGAAAAATATTCTTTCGGGAATAATTTATTTAAAACTCTGCCTGGCTAAGCTGTGTTCCTGGCCCCTGTTGGCTGTAAGACCGCAGAGCAGCGAACAGAAATATAAAAGACAAAGCAAAGAAGGTCTTGTGCTATTCATGATGGCAGAACGAAATCCAGTTGTAAAGAAAGAACAAGGAAACCCTAAATATATAGATAATAAAATAATAAATCTCAATAGAAATATGGTTTCGTCGCGTGGTGTATAGCCTAGCATGGGTTAGTACCATAGTTGGCCGCTAGGGCAACGGCAATGTTAGTTGTACTCTGCTTCCTGCCACGTGTCGACTCCTGCCCACGCGCTCCTTGACAGGTGCTGGGTTGACCTTGGCTATCTGCCCACACACCCCTTCAAGGTGAGATAGAGGTCGTAGAGACAGTAGAAAGAAACTAGATTGGCCTTGACTATCCGCCCACGTGTGCTGCAATATGGTGCAATATGATGGAAAGCCACCGCCCCGAGAGTATAAAAGAGGTGAGTTCGACCTTGCCGATATCCTGTCTTAGGCCGGCACTCAACCTGCGCTGGTCTAGTCTCCAGTTTGCAGCAGTTGCGCTACTACTTAAGACTCAGGTATGCTGCCGAACTTAGAAATTATTTCTAAATTCGCCATCACTATGTTTTAACTTAAAATTTCTTAAAGAAGCGATAACATGCCAAGCAAAAGCTAAAGGGTTACACAAGTATTAACACCTTACTTGCTGCATGTCCAGGTATTTTTTAAATCTCTTTTCTTTTTTTTTCTCTTCGCATTTTCTACAATATGTGGAGGTTTCGCGAACTGAGGAGCAGTCTGTAGGCTAGTAACATATATGAAGATGGAGTAATGTCAGTTAAACTATAAATAGTCTGGTCACGCTTTATGTAACTCGATTGTACTTCTCTTCTTTTTGATTTCTTTCGTAATAAATACTTTATTATGGAATTCTTATTTATTTATTTATTGGACTCATTTAATGATTTAGGTACAAGCCAAGAATCCTCACATTTGTACTGGGCGATTCAGGTACAGTCTTAAAGTTAAGCCTCTGAGTTACGAACTTCGATGCTACTTCTCTTTCATTAAGGTACCAGTTACTTGATTCCAGACTAGCGGTCGAAGAGAACGCTCAGTTCGAGATTAATCGCGGATTAATATAAAATCCGTCGGCTAGGAGGGAGAGTACGAGAGAGAGAGAAGTTGTAATTCAAATTGCCCCTATAAGGGAGAGTTCTCTGAAGTCTTTCTTAAATGGGAAGTTATAGGTTCATTCCATCGAGCCTATCCTGTGCATATACAGCACAGGTGGTGGAGCCCCCAAACCCTACTCACACACCAACTTACTAACAATAAATGTAACAGATTTTGGTGGAGGTGCCTTGGGTACAATATTTTTGGTTTGTATAATCCTTACATTTACCTTGGCTTGCTTGGTTATGTTATCGCAGGAAATGTAGTTTATCTTTCTTTTCGTAAATTACTTAGTGCTAATATTATGAGTTGTGCTTCGGAAACTATAGAAATAGACAGTGTTGTTGCGCTAGTTAAAAAAATAGCGGAGAAACTGTTTTTTTTGCGAATAGTGAACGTACTTAGTAGCATGTAATCCCGTGTTTAGTGGAGTGCGTTTCGTGACAGTGTTCAGCCTACTAGCCTTTTAGCGAATTAATATCGGCGTAATTTGAGATACTTATCAGAAATTAAAATTTGATAAAAAGTAAAAGAAGATAAAATAAAACAGAGCATTAAATTTGGTTTTAAAAATAACAGAAATATCAATATACTACGTAAATTCTACAGTTTTTTTAAAGGAATAAAAATATACAGGAAGAAGGAAGTATGTCTATTATGATAAACTCAATCTAGAATTATATTTTTTTTATTTCCGTACGATTGAAGGAAATAACGCAATGAACCACAACATTTTTGTCTTCTTCCTGTCATTGCTAAAATTAGAAGTAGGTTAACAAGGGCATTGTCACGGACGAGTACTCGCTGAACTGAAAATTGTAAACAAACATGAGTTTTTCGCAGAAACTAAAAACAAAATTGCGGGACATAGGCAAATCACATTGACCTAATTCACCAGCTCATGATGGAAAGCATAATTATATTATAGATAGTTGGCTAAACGTCTTTTGTACAAATTGCCACAAAATGAAATCGCCAGGATATGGTCCTCCTGAATATCCTCCCCCTCCATTTAATCCGGGGCAAATAAATACTTCAGGAGATCTGAATGTTAGTGCCGATAGAACTCTATATCTTGACCCTCCTAGTATTAAGATAGAGGAACCGCCTTCTTCTGGCTGCGTAATGACGCCACTGGCAACATCCAGTCCGGTATGGACTGAACCAATCCCTGCGACGGTCAACGCAGGAACATGTGAGAAACCGCAACCTTTTCCTAGAACTTTGTTTACTGAGACGGAAATGAATGAGACCCCACCGGGAGTGGATCCGAATACTTTAGCAAACGAATTAAACTTAGCAGAAGAGTTAAAAAGAGCAGAATTAATCGTTGCAGGTCAAATAGACCCTCGCGGGACTATTGAATTAGAATCTATTTCAGGTGTCGTTCCCAATACCGAATCGAACTTAGTTCAGGGAAGTGAAACAGAAATAGAGGCTCTAGAAAATAAGTCAATCGCAGTTGAGTCGAGCACTAATAGCGACAAGGAACAAATTTCTTCACACGAGCCTGAGGGCATAGAAGTAATTTATTTCCCAATTAAGTATGAACCGTCAGAGATTCCTGACCAGTCTGTTCCTGAACAGTCTGGACTGGAACCCGTATATGCTAATATTAGTTGTGAACCTTTAGACGCTGATATGAATGAAGAACCTATTTATGCGCGTATTGACGTGGAAAATGAAAAAGAGTAAGATAAATGACTCGATTTCGTTGAGTCAGAGTAGGGATGATGAAATTTTAGACCAAGTTAGAAAATCGTTAGAGACAGGATTTTCACCAGTGGTAGGGACCTTAGTTCGACACTGGGTTAAGCAAATGAGAAATAAGAAAATACAAGTTACAGTATTGCGTCGTCCAGACGTGGGTGACGAGAAAATAGGTCTTGTTTTTCAAACCGATCCTTCAACTGTTATAGAGGGCTTACACCCTACAGACTTAGTGTTAGGAAAATTTGACGTAGATATACAAACTGAAGCCTTGCCAAAAAGAGATGTTAGTGTACAGACAGACTATAGGTTTCCTAAGATGATCCGCATTGAAACGGATCCGAATCTTAAGGTTCTACGGTCCGTTGCTTCGCAAACGCATCCCATTATGTTTGACAAAAACATCCGGTTGGAACAAAAATTAGAGCAGCTAGGTGAAATTGATAATTTACTTAGTTCCGTTAAGAGCGTTAGATGGTCAAATGGCGACGTTAGTAGTGAAGATTCAGACGACGACCAGTCCTTCCAAGACGAGTGGTTAGGTTACGAATTACAGCAGCTAGAAAGGGAAAATTCGCTCTCCGAAGAAGAAACAGAACATCTTCCTGAAAGCAGTCCGATCTTGGCGCCGAGACTACCTCATAGCGACGAGACTCCGCTCTCTCTAGAGAGCCCTGAGGAAGATCTCTCCTATCATCATTGGGATCCAGCGATCGCCTCAACACATCAACGAATGATGCAAGATTTCATACCTGAGGACAAGGAAGAAGATAGCGATGTTAACACCGTTTCGGCAAGAAATATTCCTTCCCCAGAGAAAAGAGAAGAGAGTGACACTACCCCCAGTCATCTCGGTAGTAACAGTCAGACGGGCATCGTGAACGAAGAAAAAGAAGAAAATAGCGATTCCTGGTCCGAAAGCCGATTGTTTGACAATATACAAAGGATATTCGATTATGCTGAGTATGACGAGTCGGTTGTCTGTTTAGGAGAAAATGGGGAAGAAAAATCTTCCGCACTCCCCCTCCTCGCCGGAGTATAACTAAAACAGATCAAAATACTACAGGTACGAACTTGGTCTCTTTAGGAAATAATTCCCCTTCTACATGTAGTACTGGTTCTAAGGGTAGTGATAAGGAAGTCCTTCGCGAATGGTCTTCATTTTCCCAGTTAGTAGAGTCTTCCCGTCTACTGAAATTGAAACTGATAAGGTACAAAACTTCGCATCTAGTTCATACTACGGTACAGATTTGAACTGTAAACATTCAAGTGAATTAGAAACTTCTTCCGGTTCGGCTTACGTCGAACCTTGGTCTTCTCCGAAATACCCTGGAGAAGTGAAAAACGAAACCTCCTTACATACATCATATACAGATGACAGTTTCAGTGATGAGAAATTGGTCATGCCTTCTCCAGAAGCTGATTCGGAAGAAAAGGAAAATTTTAGGGTAAAATCCGAGAAGGACTTTAAAGCTAGTCCGGCCAGTAGGCCGCTCTCTTCACCTAGTTTAGAAAAACCTCATTTTTCAAACTTACTATTGACAGCTCATACTCGTTCTTCTCCGCCCGAGGGCGAGGACAAAAGCACTAGTACTACTACGACGCAAATTAGGGAATTTCATATCTATCCTAATGTTCAGATACCTCGTTTTTCGGCAGGTAGATACGAGTCAGTAGATATTTTTTTGCAATCTTACGAAAAGGTAGCTAATATATACGATTGGAATAGTGTACAAATGAGAGATTACCTACCTATCTGCCTTACAGGTAGTGCATACGATTGGGTACTACTGGAGATGAGTTCACAACCTGAAATGAGTTACCTGGTGATGAAGGATAGGTTGAGATTAGCTTTTCCGGACATTGCGTATCGGGCTGATTTAGAATATAGTATAGCAACTAGACAACAGAAACCAGGCGAAAATAGTGTATCGTTCTTGTACAGGTTAATGAAGGACCTCAAATACGTTCGTGGATACTTAGACCGAATGGAATTGTTGGGCAAACTTAGGGCCAGTCTGTTGCCGGATGTGTTGTACTATCTAATGTTAAATATCGAGGATACAGACAATTTAGATCAGTATGAAGACTGTTTACGGAAATATGAATCAGCCAAAGGAGCCAGGCAGACACGTAATGGTGAAGATGTATTATGGAGAAATGACCGTTGGGACTGGGAGCAAAGTAAGATGGAAACAAGGCCCGATCTTGTGCAAATGTGCTCTTATTCTTCAGACTACATTTTGACAGAGAAGGACAGGAAATGCTATCAGAATACCCACGTTAATGACTACGGAATAGGCAGAGGTCAGGGTCAGCTTTGTACTGTTAGAATCAAGATAGGAGACCGCTGGACGTCAGGACTCATAGACAGTGGGGCCCAAATAACGTGCGTATCTAATAGATATATTTTTCACAGATTCCCTATCGCGGACAGACTAAAGGGCTACGTAAAGATAAAAGGAGTAGGCTCTGCACCAACGGATTACCTCCCCGTAATTAGGACATCTTGTTATTTTAAGGATCATTTAAAAACCACTCGTAGAAGGTACATCGATGCAGTCATTATCGATGCCGAGAGTTGTTCATACGATGTAATCTTGGGGGTTGATTTGCTTCATAAATACGTGATAGATATTCACTCCAGGTACCTTTCTCTAGCAGACAAGAATGGTAATCATGTCGAGGATTTGTGGTTCGAGATTCCGAGAGACTGTAAAGACTTAAAGAGGAAAGTAGTAAGAAACATAGATTTGACTCATATTGAGAGATATACCCGTACCAAGCGTAGGATCGATAATGATAACAAGGACAAGGGTCTGTCAAAGTCTTACAATGTTGGAATAATTAACCGCGACCATAGAATTACTCCTGGAGACACCCTGAGAAAAGCATGCTTAGGGATAAAGAAATTTAACGGTAGGGATATCAAATCACCTCCTAAATTAGCAGCTAGTCGCCCAAACGGACAACAAATTGCCAACTTTCGAAGAGAAAGGAAACGTAAAATTTCTCAGACAACGAACAAGTCACAGGAAGCTTTACGCTCACGGGGAGGCGTAAAGGGCCTCCTCGAGAACTTACAAGTAATGCATCCAAATACCTATCTAAACAGAAGAAGTTCCATGGACATAGCAATAACCAGCAGCTCGATACTTCCAGTGCTCATGAACTGGAAAGTAGTAGTCAGTCTATCTTAAGGGAAGATAACTCTTTTTCTTCTAAAAGTTAACCCCACAGTTTCTAATAAAACGGAGCTTAAAATTAAGACGGAAGTTATGTCAAATTCTCTGCTTAAAAAGAACGGAACAGAAAATGATCCTATACACCCCCCATCATAACTGTTATGAATCCGTCAGTAGGAGCTTTTCCTGGTAATCATCAGGTGCCCCACGAACCTGAGAAGGATAGTTAGTGCGAGACGCAGTCTGAAGTAGGGAAGTTACCTTCAGTGTTTGGTGCAACCAATACAAAACTCACAGAGGTCTCATCGGTAGGACTTCCATCCGAGGACGTTTCTAGACAGAATCTACGAGGAGACCCTCTTGGTTTAGGTGAAGATGTGTCCAAACTTTACCCTGAAAACGTTTTTAAAGTACACCTTCCATCCAACTTGCGTGTATCGGCTACAACGTGCTATGACATTGAAATTACAGCACCAAACCTAGACATTAAATTATGGGAATTTATACCTTCTAAAGGGTTCCAATACTGGTACTCCTGTATAATCCCTCGGGGACCAGTTTTTAATGAGAATGGCAAGATTTACTTGACCATTTTAATGGTTGTGATCGGACCAAAACTTTGCCAAAAGATCTATACTTAGGAAAACTTATCTCTCATGCGGAGTTCTTGCAGGAATCTCCGTGTGAAGAAAATCATGTAATTAACCAAATTATACAGCTTACTAACAAGGAAGAAAAGGACGACGAGGAAATACCTGAGACACCGCGGAAGGTACCTCAAACTAAGGAGGAATTGGATAAGGCTCTGAACATAGGAACGAACTTAGAATCCCATGAAAGAGACCAATTACTGGACTTACTTATGGAATTTAGGGATAAATCTTGTCTCACGGCTGCAACTGACAAATTTATGTGCCCTTTGGAAACAACTACAGATATTCCTATTTCTTACCCTCCCTACCGTGAGACGCCAAAACAGCGGGAAATAATCGCAGCAGAGGTCCAGAAAATGCTGGATAGCAACATTATCAGGCCGAGCAGGAGCCCGTATTCAAGTCCGGTCGTCATAGTTCCAAAAAAGGACGGCTCCTTCCGGTTCTGCGTGGACTACAGAAAATTTAATGCTATTTTAAAACCTAATATTTTTCCGATTCCGCGCGTTGACGAGGTTTTAACCTTCCTAAATGGGACACAAGTCATTACCACGCTAGATCTCCAATCGGGATACCACCAATTGCGAGTAAAACCTAGCGATGTAGAGAAGACTGCCTTTGTTTGTAGCAGCGGTAAGTTCGAATTCTTACGACTACCCTTTGGATTGGCGACAGCGCCAGCCCTTTTTCAGAACATGATGGATGTCGTGTTCTCTGACTTGAAGTGGAAATATTTAATAGTGTATTTAGATGACCTTATTTGTCCTAGTCCATCCTTTCCGGCTCTATTTGAAAGAACAAGAGCTATTCTAACGCGGCTGAGAGAAGCCAATCTCAAACTTATCCCGAAGAAGTGTTTCATTGCTTATGAAGAAGCCTCCGTACTCGGACATGTCGTCGGCAAACATGGCATTCGTGTTGACCCTGCTAAGGTAGAAGCTATTTCTAGAGTACCTTACCCTACAACCCTTAAAGAGGTCAGAAGTTTTGTTCGGACTTTGCTCATTTTACGGTCTTATGTACCAGGATTTTCTAAAATAGTGAAACCTCTTACAGCACTGACTAAAAAAGACGCAAAATTTGAGTTCGGCGAGACAGAACAAGCTGCTTGGGACACTCTTAAGCAATGTCTTATATCGGCCCCAATTCTCGCACATTTTGACCCTGAACAAGACGTAATTGTTTACTCAGATGCCAGCAAAGAGGGCCTCGGAGGTTATGTGGCCCAAGTTAAGGAAGATAATAAGGAACACCCCATCGCATATTTTTCAAAATCATTAAGTCCAACAGAACTTAATTACAGCATACCAGAATTGGAGGCATTATCCATAACAAAAACTATCTTACATTTCCATTTTCTGCTCGCAGACCGACCCTTTATAGTGAGAACAGATGCCTGTGGAATCTGTTATCTAAAGAACAACAAAATGTTAAATTCTAGGCTGATGCGTTGGGCAATTCGTCTTCAACCGTATGAATTTACTATCGAACATGCAAGCGGTAGAAATAATGTTACAGCCGACTTTCTATCAAGATGTCCGTTAAAACAAGAATTACGATCTAAATACGGGCAGGAAGAAGACTGTGTAGATATATGTCAACTCACGCTAAGTCCTAAGATTGATTGGAAGAAATTGCAACACGAAGATTCGAGGATTCAAGAACTTATCCAGAAGAAGAAGCATAACCCCACAGATCACGTCTTAAAACCTTATGTTTTAATAGACGGAATCTTACACCGAGTTATGAATAAAGCTAATAAAATAGTAGTACCAGAGAAAGCCATTTCCGACGTCTTGCAAGAAGCACATACTTCACCTCTGTGCGGAGGTCATACGGGGTTTTCTCGTACGTACTCAAAAGTTAATGAACGCTATTACTTCCCGAATATGGGAAGAATTATCAAGGATTATATCCGCTCTTGCGACGAATGTCAACGAATGAATATTCCGAGAGAAAAGAAACAAGTTTTTCTTCATCCTTTACCAGTGAAAGATGAGTTATTTCATAGATGGAGTTTAGACTTGTTTGGACCGATTCATCCTAGTGCCGGTTACATATACATACTAGTTATGGTCGAGTATCTTAGTCATCTGACCGTGTTAGTACCATTACGTAACATGAAAGCGCCTACGGTAGCTAAGGCAATTCTTGATGAGTTAATCACGCGGTATGGTCCACCAAAAACCATTTTGGCGGACCAGGGGACGAACTTCTGTGGAGCAGTGATGGCTGAGTTTAACGACCTGTTTGACATAAAACATGTTCGAACGGCAGCGTTCAAACCATCGACGAACGGATTGTGCGAGCAATTTAACTCTGTCATTACGAGTTTTCTTGCTAAGTATACTGCGAAACAACCGACACGGTGGGCAGAGTATGTACGACTATTTGCATACGCTTACAATATATCCACGTCACCTATCCGGAAGTACTCTCCTTACGAGATTGTATTCGGACAGAAAGCCAGGTTTCCGAACCAGCTCGATGCTCAGTATCAATTTACTAAGATACAAGAACATCAAAGACAGTTACGTCTAATACGGCGATTAGCTCAACAGGCTATGACGCAAGCACAGCAACGCACAAAATTACGTATAGATCAGAATCGACAGCCGATTAAACGAAAGGTTGGAGATTTAGTCTTGTGTAGAGACTATCTCCCAAAGAAGGGCATTAGCCCTAAGCTAGCACATAAATTTGTGGTGCCTTATTACTTACGACATATCTCTCCCACGAACGCCTGTAAAATAGAACTTGTAGCCAATCCAAATAAAACCCAGATAGTTACTATCGAAAGGTTAAATAAATATTATACTCGAAATTCGCCAACCACTGGTGACCCGACCAGTGATAGTGACGAGGATTAAATGACAAAAGCATAGATCATTCGAAGCTACCGTGTAGTTGCCTTGAGTGTGGTGAACGGGCCCATTTCTCACCATACTCGAAGTCGCTACGCAGGAACTAAAAGTAATCTTAAAGGGGACGTCCCAATTCAAACTATCAAATTAAATTTAAGTATTCCTTTCTATTTTTGATGTCGGAAAACATTTTGGCAGCTGATCAGTTTGAGTGTGACAAGGCACCAAAGATGGAATGGAATAGACAGACACAATTGGTTATGTTTAGACTTTTGCCCAAAATCTAAGTCACTGAAAAAGGTCAAACATCAGTGTTAGCTGGCTAACAAGACTATAATCTCACGGAGCTCCTCTAAATAATTGAACAGGTATACCTGCTAAAAACTTACAATCATAAAACTAAAAAAAATGGATCTAGATCCCTTAGGCTACAAGCTCAGATAATAATCAGTAAGCAAATTGTTCCGTGGTTATCCTAATTTCAATACCTAATTTAGCCTTACAGGTTACGTTTATATTGGCTAAGGAAAATGTATTTTCGTTCACAGAACGCCTTCATCTGGTTGAAAAGCTGAAAATATTGGTTACTCATCTCAGTCACGTAACTTAATTTAAAAACTTAGTACAAGATTCAGCTTGTGTTTGCTTGAATTGCCTGTTTGACAATTGGCATGGCTACAAATAGTACAGTAACTATGTCGCCAAAAGTCCCTACGATCCAAATTGACAGTTACGGTGGGACACCTGGAGAATCTCTGGAAGATTTTCTCCAGACGTTCAAATTAGCCGCAAAGCTGTACAAATGGAGTGACATAGATTCTATCAAATACCTGGTAGCTTATTTATACGGGCCTGCTCGCGATTTCTATGAACTACACTGCGATGAACTACAATCTCTGGCAAAATTTGAGGACGCCGAAAGTAAGCTACGTACAGCATTTGGTAATACAGATAAACTTTCTGACAATTACGCGAGTTTGCATAGTAGGATGAAGAAACCTGAAGAAACGTACTCACAGTATTATTTTGCAATGATGAAACTTTGTCAGCGTGTATCTCCTAATATGAGTGATGAGGATAAATTCCAACACCTGTTACGGGGGTTACCAGCTGACGCCCTTAGTTATGTAATTGAAAAGGGTTGTGATGCACCAGAAGAGGTAAAACTCGCTCTGGAACGTTACGAAAAGGCTCGTGCCCACTCACAGATACGTCGGGCACAAACTTCTCCCTCACCTGCTGTTAAATCGGTAGTCAGGATTTCGAGATCTCCGTATCCTCGAAAACCGTCTCCTAAAGCGACCCCCCAGAAATTACAATCAATTGCGGTCGAAAACTCCGAAAAATCTAAAACTAAGAGACCCTTACTGTGCTTCAGATGTGGACGAGCTAGGCATTTGCGAGCTCAATGCTGGGCTAACACCCATATTTCAGGTGTACCTTTAACAGATAAAGCACCAGCGAAGCGTCCGTAAATAAACTGTTCTAAGACTAATGGCATCAATAACTGGCGAGTTGCTCCTAGTATAAACAAGCAACCTTTCTCTAGCCGATCTTCCCAAGACCAGCAGCGACCAAAATACTCTAATAGACCCCAACCTGTGGAGAAGCAAGTTACTTCTCCAGCGACACAAAATAAGAAAGATTAAAAAAAAGAGAAGAATTCTAATGAGCTAGGGGGAATCATAGGGGTAGGACCAGTAATTTAATAGTTTTTTTTTGTTATCGTAAGAAGTAGACTATGTTATAATCACTGAAGTAAGCTTATGGAAATTTAGAGATTTATGTCTAGACTAGCATAAATCTGTACTTAAATTAAGTAAAGTATAAGGCAAGCATCAACAGAGGACTATTGTGTGATTATTTTATTACTTATAGATTTAAGAAAGAAATTAGTTAAAATGGCGCAGGCGATGGAAGAACCTGTGAATTTCCACGTGAACGATGTTCACGCGACATGGGAGGAGGACGTAAGCGAGAACGAGAGATACTCTATAGCACCCGCTTATTTCTTCGCTCTCGAAAGCTTGCAATTATCATCTAGGGTCCATATATGCAAGGAACTATCGGTACTCCTAGTACCTCCTCGGTTTAGCGACCAGGAACTTGAACTGAACCCGCTTAATTATACCTTAAAACCCTATATAGACTTCGATCAGCTTACACAAGCACAACAAATTACCATCTGGTTGTATGAACAGATTCATACGTTAGAATATGAACAAGGGGACTGCTATCTCGATGAAGCTGTCGAGGAATTACGACCTCGTATCCCCGTTGGGTCAATTATATTCACTTACGGTGAGATAACAGCTGCCACCTTAAGGGAATTATTTCCACAACTATTCGTTATGGACCTGAAGCCGTTCATTACCACCCCTCTGGAGCTATTACCCGATCCAGAGATTCCTTGTCCCCATTCACCAAACCAATTTGCACAATATGGCTGTGGAATTGACAAGGTTATGCGAATGTATAGTTGGTATATGCAAAAGATAGGATTACCCTGGTGGGTAAATCCTGCCGGCCTACATGGAACCGACCATTAAAAAAAAGGACCAGCAGCGAGGAACGAGCAAACGTATGTCTGCAAATCGAACAAAATATAGAAATTAAAAGTTATTCCAATTGCACAAGTTATCAATTACGGCGTACCTTAATTTTCGTTGAGTCCCCGGCTTATGAATTAAACGTTTGACCCTTCTTGCGTAGATGACGAAATAAATCCATGGATCTGGAAAGAAACAAAACACAGAGATACCTAGTTAGTTATTTATAATTTGTTATTTTTGCTTTTGCAATGTATAAGAATCTATAATCTATAAGATGACTTAAAAATGTTTATCAGATGTCATATGTACTATTTGTAAAATGAAAAACTACAAGAACTTAAGTAATCTTAAGTTAACCTTAACTTAGATCTTAAAATTCACAGATCAGTAATGAATAAACTATATTCCAGTTTTATTTTCCTTTTCTTTAAGATTCAGAGAAAGTTACTGGTTCTCACAGTACCACGAAGTCAGGATTGTAAGTGACCTTACATTCTTTTCTCCATGTCGCTTGTAACGCGTATGACAACTTTAAAATATTTTGCCAAATCTTTTGCTGCTTAAATTTTTACCATCATCAATCGAAGGCTTTCACCAGACTTAGTATATATCCATTTAACGCACGATTTCCTTGATTCTTTAGAAGTAATTTGTACAGGCCTTACAGGTAGAGAACTGTCTGTAGACGAGTTAACGGAAGCTATTAGTAGCCTGACCGAAGGAATTATAACCAGTATCCAGTATGTCCAGTCTAGGTCAGTGGCTACGGAATCACTGTTCCTGTTGTCCCTATCAGGAAATGGCTACTCCTACGAGTTCCAGTTTTGGAGATCAGAAGTGCCATATTACAAATAATAAGAGTAGTATCACCCCACTAAGAGTATGGGAATATATCACTCTTTGGGAGCGGAATCTCTGGGAGAAGCTTTTTGCCTTCATACCTCCCCGGCAAGCATCCAGGATGTTACCACCCTTTTTCCGCTACTATTTGCGACGTTACCTTGCATTAAAGTACTATAAAATGAGAAGCTTTCTTCTTTTCAAGCATGATTACGGGGATTCAGATCTAGAACCAGACGATAGATGAAAGATGCCACCTACGGCTTTGGTTTCCGTTTGTATCTTGTCATGGATACAAACGATACATCACTTCAATTGCGAGTAGCATCTAGACCGGTAACTTGGAACGAAGTGTTAGAAGAAGAACGCATTTCATTGTAACCCGAATGATACTCGCGTCTAACTTTCCACTATTTTTTTTGAGTATTAAAACCGAAATATCCATAGAAAATCTTACCTAATCTAATAGTTCCAATTTTGCACTGATCTTTCCGTCTGAGTAGCGGAAGGAAAGAAACAAATTGTGGCCAGGCCACCTTTCGACCCACACGATAAGCCACTCACGAAGGCGAATAGTCCATTGTTCTAACATGATTTTGAGCGGAACTGCATTTAGTCCTAAGGGTACGTAAGAGGGCAGTGCATTTGATAACACTTCGGTACCGTCAAGAGAAAGAGTAATGGGTAGTCCCTCACTTATGATCCACCACCATAGCGCATTATGAAATCTGACAATTTCAAGAAAATATAAATCCTCCTCACTACCGAAGTCCGGCATTACGACTATCTAATAAAGACAGAATATTTGATATTACTTGAAGAAGAAATTTAGGATGTCCGCTCTCATTTTTTTTAAAAAAACGCAAATCCTTGACAAACGGAACAAATAACCTAAATTTTGCTTATCAACCGGTAGCAAGACTAGAATTAGTGACTGTCTTATAGTCATATAACCTCTCCTCACCTTTAAGATTATCAATCCTTTGACATCCGGAGTAGAAGCCAAGAAAACAAATCAGCAACCCAAGTAATATAATGGTCCCTTATACAGAACAATTTCTTCATTTCTTCATCAGAGATGTTCTTTTTCCAGTACGGCAAATTTATCAGGAAACCATATGACTAGCTAGGAAATAAAATCCCAACATGAGTTTATCTGATCATGAAATAATACCACACATTCTTAAATTAAGAAATATGATTACTAACCTAACTCTCAAATTTAAAAAAAAAAACATGTATTCTACCGAGCATGCTAAGCGATAGATTTCAAGGCACATTAGGAAGTACAAGATATATATATATATCGCATGACTTGTTCGCATAAATGTTCCTAAAAGGATAAGATTTTTATTATGATATACATGGTACGAGTTCCCTACCAAAATCAACATTTTCCTAGTAACAAGAACTTAATGAGACAATACGGATGTAAAACAGAAGTGAAATAAATATCTACAATAGCAAAGGGTAGAGTTATCTCCCCTATATAAAATATATATGTATATATACACCCTGTTGCTGTAGTTGCGATACGGCATCTGCACCACAAGATCCGGTATAGTTATAACAGTTAGTTTAAAAATTCACATTGGCGACGTTATACTTATTTAAACAGAAACAGTACAACAAGAATATATTTTCTTTTTGAGGAAGTTTATTTCCGCAGTTGTACTGCCATAAACACACGAAAAGACCATACTAAAATCATTGTTTTCTTGCAAGTATAGCAAACTTGGTCTTTTTTTAAAAGTAACTTCCGTTTTATTTTGTTTCAGGAAACAAAAATGTTCCAACATCATTTCGTGGTTATGTTGGGTATAGTTAGTGTTACTATACCACACTCTTTCCAAGACTCCACTGTTCCCCTGTTGGCGAATGCCGGAGTATATTGGGAACAGCTGACGTCACAGGTAGCTTATCATAAGCTAGCTATACTAGCATACACCTTGCCTATCTATAGCTTACCTCAGCTTCACGATGAGTTTAATACTCTTCAACAAGCATTCACTTCTGGCTATTGTGATCAATCTCGTGACGCACTTGAACACTCATGTCAGATATTGCGGTCTATCATCGACATCCAGAAGGTCATAAAGGTACAATTGCAACAAGAAGCCCTAGATTTATCCGCGTTTCGAACTGAAAAATCCAAACGAGGCTTAGACTTCGTCGGTAATTTTCTGTCATGGTGCTGTAACACCGTCCCCAAAAGTACATTTCAGAACTACGTAGTTAATCAAAGAAAAATGGAAGAGATACTGAATCGTTTGATTAACCAGGTACATTTTGATCATCGAGACGTTCTTCTAACACGAGATTCGACGAAGAACTTGTCAGTTCAAATTAATAACGCTTTACAGGCTGTCCAATCCAAAATAAAGTCACTCCAGAAAGCAGTTAATCGTGTAATTGAACAAGAATTCAGAAATCATAATACTGCACTGTCCGTGCAAGTTCTTGTTCTGAGTAAACTTTTGGCTACCATGCAGTATGAACGACAAAATAAGGATATTCACTCCTCCTGCATTGAGGGTACTATGTCCTTAAATGCAGTGAATCCAAAACAACTTACGCAGGATCTACGAACACTTGAGGCTCGACTACAAAAACAGGGATACTTTCTGGCCATACCTCGTACAGAATTGTTCCGCTACTATAATTTGCGAACAACAACTTGCCATTTCGTGGACAATCGAGTAACAATAATTGTTAAAGATCCCATAATTAAAGGGGAAAAGCCCTTCAAGTTATTTCGTTTGATTCCTCTTCCGTTTCATTACCAGAATCAAACATGCAAAATAACACATGAGCAGGCTATCATAGTTACAAATTCTGATACGGATACTATCTTAACCAACTATGACGTAACGTCTTGTTTAAACCGTCCTGATGGACTTTGCAAGATTCCTGAAATCATACTTACTTCCTTTCAAGCTCCAAACTGTATCTATCATTTATGGCGAACGTCTTCTGTTGCAGAAATAAACCAATTCTGTGCGTTCGAATGTCTTCCGCATAAGCATACAATTGTGAAACCATTACATCAAGACAACTTTTTCATTACTAATCCGCCACCACAGATGACTCTAAGATGTCCCGAAAAGACTGAAGTTATCAGACAGAATCCACTAAACCCTGGATCGCTCAAGATCAATCTTAACTGTAAATGTGCATTAGAAATATCACAACAGTTACGTATCCCTGAAAGGTTTCCCTGCTCTCAAGATTCAATATCCAACCCCTCAGTGAAACGACTATTACCCTTGACGTGGTTACCCTTCAAAACTCTTAAACTACCCAAGAACCTGTTTGATGAATTGGAATTTACGGACTTAAACACAACGTTGAATCAGACTTGGACGGTGAAGGTAAACTATTACAGTCCTCCAATAAAAGCCGAAAATGTAATTCCAGTAACATTCTCTCACGACCTTCATGTATCAAATATTACAGGAAGGCCGTATCTAACTATTTTGTTTGTTTGGAATACTGTTATAACTCTTTGCCTGATATACGTAGCCTTCCAGCTACGAACGAATCTATGGCGTTTTATATTCACAATCCCAACACCGGTTAAAGCTCAAGGCATCATCCATGAATGGACCGAACTCATAGTGTATGTCGTGATAGGACTCACATTGTTGGGCCTAATATTAGTTTGTTGTTACAAGGTAGTATGGGTGAAGTTAATGTCACTTATAGGTAATAACGTTAATACGCCTCACTCAACTTCTGAACAACTTCAGAATTCAAGAAGTCATCCAACTCCCTCAGTTCGTCACACCCCTTTATGACTACCTATGATTTCATTTCTTATGATGGCCCATTTTACTAGCGCACACACCTTCGAACTCTCAACACTTGTTCATTCCGGTATTATTACTGAACATGATCCACATGTCTTACTATATGATTCATCATTGCCTTTAGTCCTGGAATTCCAATATGAATCTTTCATTCCACCATTTACTAACATTTGGAAGGAATTACCACAAAATGACCTGGAAATTTTGATGAAAGATCATAGTCAACAAGGTTATCCTTTTGTTTTTGTTACCAAAGTTCATGTCAAACAAAGTTGGATTACTGATGCACAATTAACAACTTTTCTTAGTCACTTGCGGCCAGCACAACACTCATCAATGATCCCTTGGAAAACTTTGCGAACAGTTCATGATATTCCTACCTGGAATCAGCTATTATCAGCCTGTGTGACCAACACTATCACTCCAGTAATGCTTACCCCGAGTTTATTATATAACCTAACATTAGAACTCGAAAAGCAGCTACAATCAACAACTTATGAACTAGTTATTCCCGCCTCTGATATTTCAATTGTATACTCGTATAAATTTAGTGAGTGCATAATAGCCCCAACAAAAGTTGTCATGGCTATTAAGTTACCCTTGCGGCAACGTGGATCTACATTACAGCTACTACATCTCCGACTTATTCCCTTCCAAAGGGAAGAACAAGTCTGTCATGTCAACTTACCGATACGGCAAGTGGTTTTACGATCACCGGGGAAGAAACTTTTAACAGTGGATTGTCATTTGTCACAAGAATCCATCTGTCTTGCTCGCGAATTTCAACCACACGAATTCGGCACACTACCATGCCTCACGGCTCTTATTCATTCGAATTCTTCCGCAATTCATGAAAATTGTCCTATGACTTGCCAATACTTACCAGAAATAGGGTTATTTCATAGGTTAAACTTCACTACCGTAACTATCTTGGCACGTCGTGAATTATCAATTCATATACTATGTCCAGAAGCCGATATTCCAAACATGTTTTCACCAGACAACTATGGCAGTTTCTTAATCAATCTTGGGTGCAGATGTTCAGTAAAACTACAAGGCATAACTCAAAAACCAATATATCCTTGTATAACAGATAAACTACAAAAGTCCCGCGTAGTGAAGCTAATTCTGGTACAATGGTTGAAGCATATTACTCATTCGTTAGTACCGTTCTTTTGTCATCCTTGTACTTTGAAATCACATACATCATATCAATCACTCATGCCCAATGAATATTATACTATCTTTATTATTAATATCATCCTGGTATTCATTTCCCTTATTATTGGTGTATCAGCTAGTATTATGACAGTAATTATATTGCGCAGATATATACTACTTCGACGTCGTCGACGAAGACAACCCTATTGCCACAGAACCTCACCCCCTACCCCTCCGCACTATTTAAGTGTTACGGGATAGTTATATATCAGTATCAATTACGTACGAAATAAGCTAGCAAGCACAAAATTTCGTTGTCTCTATCTTTCCAGATCATGTATGTCGACCCAAGCACAAACACGCCCTTTCCATCAACGCAAGATCTTGTTCGCTTGTCCACCTTTACTAACTGGTAGGTACCTTTCATCACGCCAGCTTCCTTGGCTCGTAGTGGCTTCTATTTCTTACGTGCACCTGACCACGTAAAATGTATCTTCTGTAACATCGAGATTGGCTCATTTGAACCAGGGGATACTGCACACAAAGCACACACGCGATGGGCGCCATATTGTTCATTCCTCCGCGGGTTCCAGGTCGGGGACGTACCCTTGGTCCCTCGATCCACCCCTCATAGAACAGGTCGTGACGTGTGTGGAAGCCTATGTCTCGAACTGAGACCACATTCACGTCCTGAGCGGGACCCCCTACCAACTCGTTCATCGTCCGAAAAGGATGAAGTACCTGTGAAGGGCCCTGTACATCGTCAGTATGTTACCGAACAATCACGTTTAGATTCTTTTAAGTCTTGGCCAGTAAGCCTTAAACAAACACCGGAAGCATTAAGTACTGCAGGTTTCTTTTACACTGAGAAAGGCGACGCAGTCATCTGCTACTATTGCGGTCTGGGCCTCCATAAATGGTTCCCAGAGGACGACCCGTGGATCGAGCATACTCGTTATGCTCCCAAGTGTGCCTACGTTACTCTTAAAAAGGGATCTGAATTTATTAATCAAATACTGAAGTCGTCTTCCACCTCCTTACCCAACAATGCGGCAAATCAGCCGTCTCACTCGCTGACGATTAAAGATGAGGGCATTCCTGTCACATGTCATGAAACTATCTCTTCAATTCATGACCCCCCAGACCGTTTGCCTGAATGCAACTTCCACCCACTGTGTAAGATTTGCTTCACTCAAGAAATACAGGTTATATTTCGTCCATGTAATCACGCCACTACATGTACCTCCTGTGCCTTAGCTGTACAAACATGTGTTGCTTGTCGTACTCCGATTGAATCTATCATGCGGATCTACATTCCTTAACTTCTAAACTTTCTTATTGCTGCTTCGTGCTTGCCTAGTCACATTTTATATTATTTTCTTATTCCTATTATATATACTGAATATCCAACATTATATGTTATCGTAGTTAAAAAAAATACATATATTTTATTCAGACGAGATATGTCAAAGTTATCTGGCCTACTTGTATTCCACTCCTAGCTCATGTAAATAAGCTTCTAATGTGTTACTTATCTAATTATTATTTTATTGTTAATTTAGAATAAGATAAGGAACAAGAAATCAATCTTCTGAGACTTCCTGTATACGTAAATTAAAATATCATTGAATATTTCATATCTTCTTGAATCAATAGAAATTGTAACTTCCTACGTACTCAGTATATTATTCTTCATGCATTTATTATATTATCTTAGTATATAAGATAAAGTTTACTATATTGTATTAGTTCTTAGTCTATTTTCTAGATTCATAACATATTCGTACATATTCATATGACGTTTTGTATTATTCTTTTGCTCTATATTCATTATACATGTGTGGGTGTATATTAGTTAGCATTTACTATATTATATTAGTCCGTAAGATAAGTTTACTATATTGTATTAGTTCTTAGTCTATTTCATATATTCGTAATATATTCATACATGTTCATTTGACATTTTGTGTTATTCTTATCTTATATATTCACTATACCAATATATTAGTATCCATATATATTTATATTTTCTCATATTTTGTCTTGCTATAATCGAAACACCGTGACCAGATGTTTTTATTTTTCCTTCAATTTTTTTTTTATTATTATTATTTTCCACGAGGTGAGGCAGGCGTATGCGCACTTAGTAATTGCCTTGTACTTAATAAATAAATAAATAAATAAATAAATAAATAAATAAATAATAATAATAATAATAATAATAATAATAATAATAATAATAATAATAATAATGGAAATAGTACCGCACACAGGAAATTCATGTTACAATTATTATTGTTGTATTAATTATGTCACATACTACCTGATAGACATTAGTCCCACATGCCAGGTGTGTTGTATAGCGGTGATGCATTTCCAGTAAAATGCATATAGATTAGACTAGACCATATGTAACGATTATGAGTACAAATATGAAAGAAGGGTGGATACTGAATGAGAAATTTGGTATAATAAGTGATACTTAAGCTTTGAATAACTTGTATAAGTGGGGGACACGAAATACACTAAACCAAAAAGGGGCATCCGCCCACTTCTGTCCCTTTGGAGTTGCGCAGTCACCCTGGAATATATCCAGAGTCCAATATGAAATATGAATTTGGCAACCTAAGTAGTAGAATAACAAATGTAAGGTTTAACATATTTTCACGAAGTGGAGTAACTCAAAGTAACAAGAACTAATTACAACTAATCAATGACGTAGTCTATATTACCGAGGTCAATAGTCATTACTACAAAATGTATTAAACTTTCAAACTTCCATAAGCTAATAGAGGGGATATCTACCTTGCCCCCCCCCCATCAGATACTAAACCAACCGAACTAGTAATTCATAACACGTTTACAAACAAAAAAATAAGAGGGCCCACAAGTGCGGATTATTTTTTTTTTCATGACACTCATATCGCCATTGTTTCTAAGCTCATGTACAATTATTCGAAACAAAATTATATTTGGTACTTCCACTACAGCTTGTAGGTTGAAGTAAGATCTGAGACAAATCATCCGTTGTCTCGTAATACGAACTGAAAAACTTTCTGATCATCGATTGAAACTGTTCTACGTCTCGCCTAGTAGCGTTGGAATCTATAATACGAAGTTTTGAATTATAAACTTAGGACGTAACGGAATGATTTCGAAGTGATTATCCCTGAATTTAGATGTTAGTTATGCACTACCCTACCGGCACTAGTACACCGGTAGTCTTGGGTTCGACCCCCGACTGGGTCCTTCTCTTATGCCTAAAGTCCAAGTTTAACTTTCACAATCGAGCAAGATAATTGTTAATTCTTTCTGTTCACGCAAAGTATTATTATTTTACGAAATCATTCGCACTGATTACAAACATCCATTACTAGGGATCGGTGAACGTTGTTTTCGGAGGTGCCTCCTTCGAGGCCTGAACAGACTAAAATACGGTCGACTGTAAACTCTGATAGTTGATCCACTGTAAACTTTGTCCACATCCACTGCATCTACAAACCGTGCATTCTCTTCTTTTCTGGGATTAGAATGCAACCACCGTGATTCGTTATTTTTAGCCTTTTTAGTTTTCAACTGCATACAGAATTATAAGGGCTTCTTCCGGTCGAATTTATTCGAAATAATTGGTGTAAACCACCACACAATGAACATTACCATAAATACAAATAGTTCAACTACTTTGACATAAGGATAGGTGCACAACACCAATCACTTCCCGCCATTACTACGAGTCCCTTCTTCGACTCCGGCCATAGGCCTAGATGAATTTTAGAATTAGTAATCATTCCGCACTTTATTTCTTTTCTTTGCAATACGTTTCATTCCGCACTTTATTTCTTTTCTGCATATTTATGTAATATGGTTCTTTTCTTTGCCACAAAATCATAGGGCACACAAACTTCAATTCACACGTCATTAGAAAACTTTGCCATGACATGGCTTTGCACGACACAAAAGAATCATGGCCACGATAAAGAGAAATAGTAATAGTCACCTCAACGTTTCTTCATGTCTCTCCGCGCAGTAATGTAATAATAATAATTTCATAAAGGAATCAAAGAGACAATCTGGATAAATCAACCGTCTCCAGCTAGTCGAACTCCGCCGAGAATTGAACCCAGCTCCCGCTGGGGAATCTGAAAAATATAACCACAGAGAATCAACGTCTAATATTGATAAATTTTCAATACACAACATAATCTATGCTAAATAAGTGCTTAAGATGTATGCTGAATATCAACACATCATGCAATCATTATGTCCTAATTTTCTAATCTGGTTAAGCCAGAAGACACTCAGTTGTTTTAACTAGCTCCTAACTAAATTGGTAATAAAGTAACTTTTCGATTGCTCTAACAAAATTGGCAATTTACAGTCATGAAACTTATAGGAACAAGAGTATGCAGAGCAAATCAAGAATCCAATAACAAACTGTAGTAGAATTCTACAACTCCTTTTAAAAACAAAAAAAAGGGGGACAATTTATAATGCTAATTGCACCTAATCGGAAATAATTCGGCCAATTATATGTACCAGAAATTATGCTTTTTGGCAGCAATTTGTAATCATACTAGAAGAAGTGATTACCGGACAATTTAAATTGAAAATAATAATAATAATAATAATAATAATAATAATAATAATAATAATAATAATAATAATAATAATAATAATAATAATAATAATAGCGCCTCGGTACCAAAGTATTCGGAACCTCAGATTCATCCTATTTTCAATGTTAATCATAGCACTTTAGGAATTGAATTAAATTAACCACCCCTAACAGATTTCGTAACGAGACAGATATAAAAACAGAGAAGTAAAGAAAACAAGAACTGGTTGCGATGGTAAGTATTCATCGATACTTTTGTACTATACGTTATATGCAATTGCCTAGGAGTAAGTGTCTTTGCAGATTACCTACTTCACAGCAAGGACAGCGAGGTGAACCATACCGGAATAGGTTCTATAGATCTCAGATAAGGAAGCTCACCTAACTAATTTCCGGAATTATGTAATAAGTATAACCTATTTATTTTCTTTTTCTCTATATAAATTAAGAAGAGAAAGGTACATGGATTATTAAAAATTAAATATTATTTTGTGGTAGAGATCAGGATTGCTAGATTGACAAATGATAGATTGATAAATGATAGAATGACATGAATAAGGTATAATGCAATGTGGTTTGTTTTGCCTCTCCGGGCAACTTTTGCTCTACAACTATTAAGAAAAGTATTTTTTTTTTTTTTTTGTATTTGACGTATAGTATGCTCATAAAGATTATCTTAAATTCCTGCTAGTTTCTTTCTGTAATAGTAAATGTTCCTTCATAAGTACGATTGGTTTCATGCAGAAGTATATGTTCAGTATTGTCTTTCATTAATTAAAAAAAGGCTTGTTTTCAATGATTAGGAATGATTAGAAACTTCAATAACCTAAAAGTAATTAGTCTAAGATCTAAGCAATAATTAACAGAAAAAAAAGGAGTAGTACTTAACTGATATTAATGTCACTGTAGCCCCGCGTTAACATCCAAATGAGGACGCTTACTTGCGAACCTTAGTTTTAACAAGCAGAGGGAACCGCCCCAGGAAGTTCCTAGACATTACCCCGTACCCCTCTGTGAAACCCAAACTAATCTTTCCACCACAGGAAAGGTTAATGAGTAAACGTGTTGTTACACACATAGACCAGATAAGCTCGCTGCTAGCTGCGTAAATCATTATTTTGTCATCCTTACGGAAGTAATACTTCTCAACTCGAGTTTGGGATTGTCTCTCAAACTGGGCCTCGCGATCTCAGTTAAATTAGCCGTGGAGAGTAATACTGGCTCACCTAAGTGAAGTAGGCTACATGAACAACTAATGCAATCATTACTCCATTTTCGTCACTTAATAAATGGGTTGCACATTCCGCCCCTCTCCCTCTTTGCGTTGTCCGACTCGATTTAAAGAGTAAATAAACAAATACTTACCCTATCCGTTTCTTTATGGGAACAGCCAGAATACATGGAAACTAGGCCGACTAACTTAAGTGGAACCATTTCCTTGACTGCCATGAACCTCAAGTGAAGACAAAACGGTTTCCTCCAACATACCCATTTCATTGATCGTTAAATACTGAGAATTCCCATAGCTAGATGACTGAGAACTTACCGTTCTTCCTCTTCTTCTCTTCCTAAGATGAAGTTCGAAAGGAAAACACACAATAATCAGATCCTCACTAAACGGTGAGTGGTCAGCGCATCTTTTGCCGGTAGGAATATAGAAAGTGATGCACTCCTTTCCTTCACATTTCTTAAAAGAGAACTAAAGTAACTCAAAATTTCATAAATTCGGTGCGGACAGCACACTTCTTTGGAATTAAACCAACCGAAAGCGGAACTTCTGCATAGTATGCCTTACTGTTCAAGATAGGTAAAATTGACATCCGTAAGACAATGTGTGGTCAGAACACCTTCCATCTGTCATTCCCGTCTCTTGCTAACATCGTTATGATTCAACATAAATGACTTCATTAAGAACCTCGCATTAATGTGTGGTATGCACACCTTTCTCTCCTACAATATTTAAGTCTCGGAAGCAGTCCTCGATTATATTTCCATTGACCAAACATACTACACCTTTGATTACACATAATACTTCGATACTCGAAAAGCACAGGCCTGCGATGATACTATTCACACTAAACCAAAACTTTTACACTGGGTATACTTCTACCCTAATAACCCTATAAGTTTTCACACAAAGAAAACCAAGAATCATCCGATATAATATTGGTGGTAATAACCAGTCATTTAAAAAAAATCAACCTAGTGAAAAAAAAACATAATTGTGACCATCCCACTGGTCTTTTCATCTCTTCTCTACTGTACTCATTGTTGGTGTCATATTAAAGCCCAATGACAGTACGCATGTTACAAGTTGCCTCGTTTCAGGAGACCATTTCATTCAGAGACCATTTCATTGAGCTGTCCTGATTACTGCCGTGTGACCCAGAAGGTACCAGGACCCGAGATGACCCGTCGAGCCTAGAGTCAAAGTCTAAGAAGCCGAGTGAGTTTCTACAACTGTTCCAGTATAGCAGGGTAGAAAGGTTTATCACCGTCCAGCCTAGTCACATACCTGATTGGTGCACGCCAAATGCCTAACCATGGATGCAGATCCTTATTCATAAGAGACTATGACCATTCAACATGACGCTCCCACACTCAAACGTTAAACGGCATGAAATGTTAAGAAGTTTACCAGACGTTAGCTGAATCAGCGGCGATGAACTTTCATAAAGTTTACACAACTAATGACCCGTGACCCTAATCACTGTGTAACTAAGGAACTCATAATAAATTCAACAAGTAACAGTGTCAACTCATCCCCGTGAAAAGTGAATAACATAATAAGACCCATAGTAATCAGTCTCTGGAAATGAACATTTTCATTATATTCAATCACATCATCTCTTTAAAAGAACTAGACAAGGACTATTTCTCTTCATCAGTGTTCTGCCATACGTAAAGGAACTGATATTTAGGAACTTTCAATAAAAACGTCCAATGCCCAAGTTGTTTAACAAAATATCACAGTTGTCTTTACTTCTATGGACTGTCAAACCCAGGAGAGAAACCCATCAGTGGAATCCGAAATGGTTGGAATGCAACTTAGAACTACCTTTCCGCATCTTGTATAGCCTCGATGCTGAAGCAGAAGGACAATGAACTAAACCGAATATACATCAATATATTGTGCGCGCTTCATTAATCATGTAACTAATTGAATTATATATGTGTCATTACGTTTATATTGACTCGTTATCTATTGATATTATCTTATTTCTTTATAACCGTAAAACCATGTTACACTATGAGGCTAACGTTTTAGAAATATTATAATGTATTTGTCTTTTTGTTTACATCACTGAGGGCCTCATGCTATGTTCGTCGGGATTGAACCCGAAACTTCCTATATATGCATCACTAACCACTATATCACTATGCATAGAAATCAGGGATGATAACCGATGATTGTAGGTATCCGGGTTTTTTTTTTCAAGCTAGTATTCTAAGAGATAAAAGAAGTAATTTTTAAATTATGATGTATATTGTAATTTTTAATATTACAATGTTAAAAAATAAGTATCTTAAAAAGGGCTATTTTGTCCACTTGTTGTGTAGCAGTCAGACAATGAAGCGGAAACACTACATCCTGTTTGTAACCACAATAACTTGTGTGCTAAGAACTGTTTCCGCACAACAAAGATAGGTATTCCTTTAATAAAGCAACTTTCCTGCTAGCTTGCTTAAGCCACAAGAACAGAAATCTAATCTTGTTTTAGATTCTTTTTCTTTTTTTTTCTTTTGATGTACGAGCGAATCACCTTGGAACCGAACCCCGAACTTACAGGCGAACCCCTTCCCACAGTGCTGACTGATGAAAAACATAGTATATCAGTAATAATAGACACTAATCATAGACTGTGGCCGCCTAGTTATCAACAGTCTCGGGCACGGGTTCGAAGCTGATTCACTCGTATGCACCATTTAGTATTACTCGGCCTTCATCAAAATAACAATACAGTGAGAACCTAATCATGCAGGTTGCTAAATAAATCCTAATCATCCTCATCTTATTGGGTTCAGAGGAGGAATCCATTAATTCGTTAATCGATTCCATCTCACTACACCTATAAAGTGTTGATACAGAAATTATTTCCACATGAAAATAACTAATAGATCAATGTAATCTTTAACCATTTCTCTCAAATATCGAACTCTTGTACAGCAACTTGAAGTCAGTGTCGTTCAGGGTCCTAACGAGGTTCGAAGTCGAACAATAAGATAAGTAAGGTTATATGACTATCTATGCGACTAGTGATTCAAAGCATGGAAATTTCCTGTGCGACCACTGATCGCATGACTCACATAGCCTTGCTTTCGAGGGGCGTATCATAATATGGTACTTAGTCCTATTCAATCTATGTAATACTTCAAAGTTAACTGTAAAGCGGATCACTCGCCTAATAGTATCATTCCTACCAAGCCATGATTCATATATAACTCAGTTCCACAAGGTAGTATTGTGAAGTAAGATTACACCGCCCTTCACCAGTATGATGTATTGTAATTATCTTAAAATGCTTAACTAACTGTAAGCAGTTAATCCATAATCAAGCAGTGGCATTTCGATCCTTAAGGTTTGGTTCTTATGTATTACAACCTAATTATTAGCATGTAAGATTTTGTAAGTACAAAACCAAAAGAGGGTACATAAATGCAAGGTCTATTATAACGATACTGATCATTAGGTATCCTTGATGTGGAAATTGATCATACCTTCAATTGAGTACTTAAGTTTTATTTAAAAAAAAAAAAAAACAAATGGACATAAGGGTATTGAAACGTCAACTGCTTGACGGGTTCTAATGGGTGATGAAAGGTCAACTAAAGGTAATTATAAGATAGAATCATGAGCAAGGAAATACATATCGATGTAGTTAGTTTCAAGCTATCCTCTCATGTTCAATTCCTATCACAAGGGTCATAGTATCACTTATTATCTCAGCCTAAATTATTGTATCACAAAGGTAATTAACCTTTTCTAATTGTCATTCTAAAGAATTTGATTGTAACTAACGATGATGCACTTGGTTATGTTTCCAAGGTTTTATAGGCTGGTTCAAATAATAGTGGCCACAATTTGAGTCAAAGAAAATTATGATGCAATAATGTAAGAGTTTCAATACATGTCCTACAGGTAATAAGTTTGTGTGTCTCGTTTCAAAGTACATATTGTGTTTGATCTTTCATCGCCACGACTGCTCCGAGGTAGGAAACAAACGTGTACAAACCTCATAAGACAAACTGAAGTTGATATGTTCTAGTCTGGTGTCAAGTATAATTGCTTACCAAGTATTGATGTACTACATCAAAGAATTATGTAATGTCCTGAAGTAACACCAATTGTTCATTATTAACAACAATCATTCTTTTTGTAAAAGGTTTGGCACGTCGCTAATTAGAAATCTCGTCCATTTTCACTCATTCATTACTTTTCCCTCAGTTGTTTTAGGAATTTTTATTTTGTTTGAAGCTTGCCAACTAATTTAACCCTTTGACGCCGGATGGGCATGTTTAAAAAAAACAACAACACAAAAATCTTTTAAACATACAACGTTAGACTTTTTTTCTTTTTCTTTTTCTTTTTTTTGGAAGGCTGGGGCAGATGTTACCATCTAAAGTCGCCGATAACCCTGATGGCCGGGTTTCGATTCTGTGGTTTGGAGTGGGAGCTAGGGGCGGTGACATAGTGACAGGAGACAGGGGAGAAGAATATTCTTTCGGGAATGATCTATTTAAAACTCTGCCTGGCTAAGCTGTGTTCCTGCCCCCTGTTGGCTGTAAGACCGCAGAGCAGCGAACAGAAATGTAAAAGACAAAGCAAAGAAGGTCTTGTGCCATTCATGATGGCAGAACGAAATCCAGTTGTAAAGAAAGAACAAGGAAACCCTAAATATATAGATAGTAAAATAATAAATCTCAACAGAAATATAGTTTCGCCGCGAGGTGTATAGCCTAGCATGGGTTAGTACCATAGTTGGCCGCTAGGGCAACGGCAATGTTAGTTGTACTCTGCTTCCTGCCACGTGTCGACTCCTGCCCACGCGCTCCTTGAAAGGTGCTGGATTGACCTTGGCTATCTGCCCACACACTCCTTCAAGGTGAGATAGAGGTCGTAAAGACAATAGAAAGAAGCTAGATTGGCCTTGACTATCCGCCCACGTGTGGTGCAATATGGTGCAATATGATGGAATAGCCACCGCCCCGAGAGTATAAAAGAGGTGAGTTCGACTTTGCCGATATCCTGTTTTGGGCCGGCACTCAACCTGCGCTGGTCTAGTCTCCAATTTGCAGCAGTTGCGCTACTACTTCAGACTCAGGTATGCTGCCGAACCTAGAAATTATTTCTAAGTTTGCTATCAATATGATTTAACTTGAAATTTCTTAAAGAAGCGATAACATGCCAAGAAAAGCTAAAGGGTTACGCGAGTATTAACACCTTACTTGCTGCTCGAGTCCTGGTATTTCTTAAATCTCTTTTCTTTTTTTTTCTTCTCTTCACATTTTTACAATATGTGGAAGTTTCGCGAACTGAGGAGCAGTCTGTAGGCTAGTAACATATATGTAAGATGGAGTAATGTCAGTTAAACTATAAATAGTCTGGCCACGCTTTATGTAACTCAATTGTACTTCTCCTTATTTTGATTTCTTTCGTAATAAATACTTTATTATGGAATTCTTATTTATTTATTTATTGGACTCATTTAATGATTTAGGTACAAGCCAAGAATCCTCACATTTGTACTGGGCGATTCAGGTACAGTCTTAAAATTAAGCCTCTGAGCTACGAACTTCGATGCTACTTCTCTTCCATTAAGGTACCAGTTACTTGATTCCAGACTAGCGACCGAAGAAAACGCTCAGTTCGAGGTTAATCGCGGATTAATACAGAATCTGTCAGCTAGGAGGAAGAATACGAGGGAGAGAAGTATAGGTTCATTCCATCGAACCTGTCCTGTGCGTATGTTGCACAGGTGGTGGAGCCCCCAAACCCTACTCACACACCAACTTACTAACAATAAATGTAACAATATATATATATATATATATATATATATATATATATATATATATATATATATACTTTAGAGAGTTATTCCCGTATTTAAGATTTATTCATATTGTTTTTTTAACAGGTAGGTAGCCTATATCGTTGACATTTACATGCTAGTTTTTTTGCCTTTTAGATGCCGGTCGATGGAGGCCAGCGCAAAATTCCATTGTGTTCAGTTTCTCTTGCTTGAAATTTTCCATTCGAGTAGTAGGCGCTAAAACTTTTCAAAGGATTTTTTCTAGCTCTTTTTAGCAGGACAAAACATATAAAAAGGCAGCCTCCCTCATCTTCCGTCGCTGTGCGTTGTAGGAGTCTGAGTATGTAATCTAGGCCAGGCAGTTTGCTGCACTGGAAATTAATAGTGCAGTTTCGAGAGAATCTACTCTAGTTAGTTACTGTATGTAGTCAAATTGGAGATTCGGCTACAATACAGATGCCCGTTAAAGGAATTGGGTTTTGTCAGTAACATAGCTCAAACCATGCTAGAGAATTAGGAATTAAGTTTGTTTGTTAAACGTTTGATCATAGCCTATAATAGAGACTACATGGGACATTTATTGGATCATCAGAATGGAAGTATATAAACTTTCTATGGGTTCTATAACGGAGGTGAGTGAAGCTCGAATAAGATTAGGAATTGGATCCTTCCTAGTGTTGGAGGAACTTTTTATTTGAATGCTAAGGCGTTTGCGTTCCATCCCCTGTGTATTTATTAGCACAATTAGCTGCAGTGAATGATTAAAGATTTTTCACTGCAACTTTCATGCAGGAAAGTGTAAGAGTGAGTGTTGACCAAATTCCTCATTCCTTGAGTACAAGGAACTTTAGTCAGAGCCGTGGAGTGAAAGCTTACAACCTATCCCAAAACCAACCTATCCTACATATATAATTTAGATAGATTCTTTCTTGTAGACTTAATTTGGAGTCTCAGAATCAGAGTAGGCCAGACTGTGTCCTGTGAGTCAAGGTTTAGTCTTTGAAATGTAAGGAGTACGGGCCAGGATTAGTTGTTTCTTGTAAACCGTAATTCCACAGGACCCTTCTAAATTAGAGAGATATTGAATAATTAATGAAATTAGGAAATTTGGAAGTTAGCTTGAATTCTTCTTTTCTCCATTAGTTATTGGGGAAAGGCAAGCAGGAGATTTGGATGCATATACGGGCGGAGTAGCGCCCTGAGATAATTGTCTTTTTCCCACCTCATAATTAGAATATTTATTTGTAATAAATAATTCATCTCCATTCAAATTCCCCGATCTTTTCATTTAATTTTCTTTGTTATGAACCAATAGTAGACATAACAAACAGGTATTTATTAGTGGTCATATAGATATATAACTATTGAGCAGATTGTTGTTAATACGAAGTTTACGTAATTTTAATCTTAATTTTGTTTGGAGAAAAAAATAATAATAGTATAAATTCTCGATGTAAGTGAAGGTTATTTCAGTAACTTCATCTCAAGTAGATGCTGAGCCAATTATAAATATTTAATTTCTAGTTGTATAGAGTTATGTCAATAGAGACAAGAGAAATAAGAATATTTATCGTACGAGCACTAGAATTGAAAGCTAGATTTTTTTTTTTAAATTTTGTTCCAGTCTGTTCTTACCTTCCCCTTACCCCAAACAGATAAAGCTAGTTTAACTTTGATCAAGTCTTTCTTTAAGTGTAATGCATAAGATGGGTGTGTTTTGTCGCTCAGATAAAACTCTAGCCCACGCCGCGACGCTTACAGGATTTGTGCATTCTGTAATGTATACAAATACCTGTATTACTTTCCTGGATCAAAAATGTTACCAAGACACTTTTTTGGAAGAGTTATGTTGCAATCATTTAGAACACAGTGTAGTGTGAATGAACGGAAGTACTGTACGAGCAAGGGTGACACATCAAGAATATGAACAGCAAGTGGAAAACACAATCGAAATTGTAGGCTGAACATAGATATTTATACAGTGCGTTCCGCTTGAATTTTAAGGCATACTTTTTAGCGCTTTCATAATGACCCATTCTTAATAGAAAACAAGTGATATCACATCAAAAATGTTTAAGAAAATCGCCCTTTCTTTATTTTCTAATTAAGCTTTTAGAGTCTTTATTTAGTCAAAATCTCCATAATAGCTTATTTATCATTAACATTCACAAAGTATAATATATGTAAGCGCATAAAGAGTTATGTAACCTGCCCACTCATTATTTCTCTACTTTTAACAGATAATACACTAAAATGGTACACATTAAGAAATAATAAATAAAATTCAACTACTTTCATGTAATTTCAAGTCATCATAAACACTGGTTTAATCTCCAATATTATCAGAAAAACAGCACCACTTTTGAAGAAAACTAAACCAAAACTTTCCCATAGCATAATGAAGTCCAAAGCTGAGTCGAGTTTCTGCTCCATTTTCATAATTGTCCTGACGTTTTACACACTATCCTATTTAATTATAATTAATTCAACACTAATTTTTGGTGCGAGAGTTTTGGAATCAGAGACGGAGTTGATTCGGCCAAACTTCACTCACGTACCGGTGGCTTTAATTACCAGGGCAAATTACAAGAGTTTATATTTTACAGACAAGATTTTAGGAAGTAGGACTGATTATAGCTACATTTTTATTTGCCGGACGCATGGTATTTATTTGGGTATCAGATTAGTCTCCCGGGTCGCCATTTTGGCCTCACCGCTTTATATAAACAATAAACCACGTTCATACTAAATCAGTCATGAACGCATTAACAAACACGTATATATATTTTTATAAATAGAACAGGGACAGTAATAATAATATTACTTATAGATAGAAATTTCGCATTTTATCTGCAAGGAAGAAACTGTATCGCTCAGACCCCGAATACAAAGGATAATGATTTCACACCACCCCTGCGAGTAAGCAAGAATTAGAAATAGTTTTCTAGGCTTTCAGCATCTATGACAATATTAGCCCGTTACGTATGAGAGATGACGTCCATCGGCGACCACGCTGCAGGTGGTATTGCAAAACGAGAAAGGAATCAAAGTTGAGTTGATTTGATTTTGAATTTAACGTTCCTTTCAGTAGAGAGGCTATACGAGACGTGGACCTACTGATTAACGTGGAATCCAAACCACATGAGCTCCCTCCTTAAATCGAACCTGGGTCTCCCACGACAAAGGCGCGTATGCTAACCGCATAGCCACGAAGATGCACAAGAAAGGAATCAGAAAGTAAGGAGATGCCTGGAATCATTATTTTAGGTTCGATCCTAGTGTGAATGAGGAAGAAACAGGAAAACTTGACTCAGGATGACTGACATGAGCATTTAAAATATTTCAAGTGATTGCACTTACCGAGAATTGACCCAGGGACCGAAGGCGAGATTGCTAAAGCTTACGCTAAGCGTGCAAACACCTACGAATTAATATAAAGAACATTAAAATACATTAATTTTAAAGGTGGAACCAATCAATAATCCACCTTAAATCCTATTTTATCCATCAAGTTTTTCATATTTCCATAAGTGCTGACAAAATCAAGAAATAATATTTCTTTAACTAACTTAGCATTTATAAAAGTTTTTAGCAAAACAACGTTTATACTTCATACATTTATACGCGTGTCCAACAAAATGTTTCTGCGGGGACAGTATTGTGACTTATACAGTGAATTCTATTTCGAAATTTGAAGAAAAGTACTCAGTGGAATTATAAAATGTATGTTTCACTTCTAATATATACTTTATAAGTTTAGAATGGAGCTGGTCAACAATAAATTTAGGGTCAACCACAGTGAAAGTTCATTTATTTTTCATAAGCGTAACATCATTTCCTTAGTGGATACTTCCTATTAATATATTAATAAAATGTTAACTTCTATCGTGAGAGATGTTATGCCATCGCATTTTTATGTGCATTTTTTCAGTAAACCTTTAAGAAACATAAGACGTAGAATTGACGTAGTATTTTAAGTTTTGCTTTTTCTTGATTTTGGAATATAAGCAATTTATTCAAGTATACCACTGCATTAACAACATAAACTAAAAGCTAGATATCATAGGAGAGTCATGTCCTGCCATCTTACCTAAGATAAACCTGAAATGAAGTTAATGATCGGAATATGTATTTCCGTTTTGGATACTGACCAAATCTGAATCTAAGAAAAACGTATTGAATTGCAGCATTAAACAATGAAATAAAACTGTTATCTTCGCAGGTCATAGAGCACACACGTAGACTGAGAAATTTGTCTTCAAACAGTTGATTCCCTTTTTTTGCTTGTATTTAATTCGCAATGCAACATCGAAATAAGGACATAAGTGAAATAAATTAGAAGTGCCATATTTGCTATACTTTACGTCACATATAACAAATCTGTTTCTGCGTCCTTAATTACATTATGGGCAAAGGCTTAGAATGCCTATTTATGCCCTTACAAAAAGTCCTAATCACCAAAAATGTCTGAATAACTCGCTTCGGCGACAGCTTTTTTTTTTTTTCGTTTACCCGTTCAAAGGGTTGCGCCCTTTCTTCGGTAAGAGTTAGGTAGAATAACATAAGAGGTCCAAGTTATCGTTAGAAGGTCTAGGTGCTATTTAATTATCAATTGATTTGAAACTTTATTCATTTTCATGGGGGGGTCATCAATTGGGTGAGGACAAGCCTCAGTTGCATTGGATGCTGGTCCTGACTGGCTGGCTTAATAAATTATGGTCTTGCTGGAACTGTGGTGCCTGAAATGAATAAATACAGCAAACATATGGTGGTGAGGTGAATACATGCAGAGCTATGAAAGCAACATATTGAACAGCTAAATATACGACAGTCATTAAATCTGTAATGATGGATGGTATGAAGGTGAAGTGCTACGACGCCACAACACATGGGTGATGTTAGTTAGACAAATGCTGTTATCTTCTGTTCCTGGGGCGACGCAGGAACTGATGGAGACAAAGGCAGCCCTGTTAGCGGATGGTTTTACTGTGCATGAGATGGATAGATGAGTGGTGAAATTGTGCCAGGATGATAAATGTCAAAAACTTCTGGATCAATGCTGTTTTGGCCGATGTTGAGATGGTAAAGGGTCATCAGATGCTGAAGAGGTGTGGGATAATATATAGCGGGAGTGTCATAGTCTCGGTCATGGCGGAGAATGCTCAGCAATATGGGATGAGCAGCTTCAATGCGTTTCTGAATGTACTTTGAGCGGAGAGCCTCAAGATGTGATAATAGGGGAGGAAAATTGATGCGCTCATAAAGAAGGCATGTCGGATGCGGAAGATGGATGCGAAAGGCAAAACGAAACGCATGGCGTTCGAGAATGGCTAACTTAAGATAATATTTATGGGGAGCTGATATCCAGGCTGTGTGGCCATAAGTTAGTATTGGGCGCATGAAAATTTTGTATGTATTGAGAAGGAGAGAAGAATTTAGACCCCACGTGGTACCTGTTAGGCGCTTTAGTAAATTGAGTCTGTTTTTGGCTTTCTCGATGACAGTGAGAAGATGAGGCATCCAAGTGAGCTTGGAGTCAAATACAACGCCAAGATATTTAAGAGTACTATGGATTGTAACCGGACTGTTGTCAACTTGGAGACGTAGCAAGTGGGGATTTCGATGGACCCGTGATCGTCGTCTGGATGGTAAGAAAACTATCGCTTGCGTTTTCGTAGCATTGATTGCCAATCGCCAGATGTCGCACCAGTCGACAAAAGCATCAATGGCCAGTTGAAGGCGATATTGAATAGTAGTAATTGTCCGACCGATAGCCAGAAATGCTGTATCGTCAGCAAATTGGAAAAGTTGTACGTTAGGAGTAATGGGCAAGTCAGATACGTACAGCAAATATAATAGGGGTGAAAGAGAAGATCCCTGTGGAACGCCAGAATGCAAAAAGACTGGAAAGGACAGAGCATCATTGATGGAGATGTAGGCAAGTCGGGCTGTAAGAAAGGAATGTACAAGTCTGATGTATGAGCGGGGAAGTTGAAAAGAGTGTAACTTGTATATAAGACCCTGGTGCCAAACTTTATCGAACGCCTTTTCTAGATCGAATGTGACCAGACTAGATGGATGGCCTCGATTGAATTGGTTGTATATAGAGGTACTGAGGCGTAACAGGGGATCTAGAATGCTGAAGTTAGGTCGAAACCCAGCTTGGTGCAACGGAAGTAACTCGTGATTCTGTAAATGGTTATGAAGGCGGCGAACTAATATGCGTTCCAAAATTTTGCTTAATGTAGATGTTAGTTGTATCGGCCGATAAGATGTGAGGTCAGAAGGAGGCTTATTAGGCTTTGGAAAAAGTAAGACTTTTGAGTACTTCCAAGTTATGGGGAAAATCGGCGACAGCAACTTTTGGGTACTAGTCCCCACACACAAAAAAATAAAATTGCGTTTGTTTTGATGATCCTTTATAATACACTAAGATGCTAACAGGAATATCCATATTATTTATACGTTCTAACGAAGTGTATTACACTAAATTAGAAATTTAAAAATTTGTTCAGTACACTTCAAGACTTTTAACACATTTTGCAACCTTTTACTAAACCTAACGTGCTGCCATCTATTGTGAACAGTAAACACTGATGGAAGCCTGAAACAATAATTCTTCCACCTTCGCTAGTAACATTGGTAAGTTGCTTTTAGATTATCATGTCTCATTCATGTTGTATATATGGTGGTTCTGCCTTCTATAATTATCCAGAGCTTGTAAATAAACCAATCTGTCTCACCAAACTGCATCTTTTTAAACAAGTAGTAGTCTATTGTTTTCAACCTCAATCCGTCCGAATGCTACGGAACGGATTATTTATTGCAAACACCAAGTGCTTCCATTAAAATTATTATTATTTTTTTTTTCTCGAAGAGCTCGCAACAGTGGTTTGAAAGAAGGTCGTTGATAGTGAATAATAGGGATTTCATTAATTGTACGACGAATAACGCAATTCTCAAAATCATTCAATGCGATTTTTGTTTTTCGTTGTGCTCGCTTCTTATTTGGACTAAGAAAGCTCTTTCCCATAATTCTCTTTATTTCTCGCTCAATCGTAACACGTTTTAGAGTACTTACTGAAACAACGGTAGCTTCAGATACTCCCCTTTCCACTTCTTTTACCTTAATTGGATTTCAATTGTCAGCCTTTATCTTCATAAAATCATAAACATTAACATAAATCTCTCAGCTTTTCCTGGGAATCATTTTCGTTCTTCTAAGTTTTCTGTCCTTTTTAACCTCTATTATGATTTTAAAAAAAGGAGCGCACAAAACAATTTAACGCAGCACAGAACTAATACACAAAGAACACCATACTTCACTCAATACAAGAACACTAACCTGTTCGGCTTTTCATGTGCCTCTCAAAACGTCCCCTTGTGTGCTGTCATGAACAAACAGGGGAGTGGGTACCAATAGGATCATTTTCTTCTACAATCGAAAGAGACAAACTTCCTTGTATGAGGGAGAGAGTATTTGGCAAGTCTGTAGCCACGATTTCCTTAAGGCTAGGACATGATTTGTTGTCCCAATAATGAATGGGTAACAATTATAGGTTGTGTTAAGTGATGTAATTTTTAATTAGTTTAACTTGTTTTACGATCCTCATGCATTTGTTTAGAAAAAGAAAAAATGCGCAAATGAGGAAATCTTTAACTCACCAAATGCACCTTTACATCTTATTAAATAAATAGACTATTTCTACTTTATTATTCAGATTTTTCTAGAACAAGATAAGAAAAGGGAGACTGCAGATTGATTGAAGGTAAGCTTTGGTCATTCTTTAACCCTTGGCCCCAGAAAGAAAAAAGTTTTTGAATTGGGTCGAAATTTCCTACTCCTCGTCATTGGGACCTCTTGTTACTCTGGAAAGAGAAATTTCGTTCTTGTCATTTACGATTCAGCGTCACGTGACTGATCTTCTATGAGATCACTGGGACTTAGTGATTTAAAATATACATGTATTTTGAAGACTAGAAAATATAATCTAACTTGTGGTTAAATGAAAAAATAGAAAAGGTATGAGTATATGTAGTTTTATTTTGAAGTACATATGAACTTAAACACATTAGCTCTGATACTGTGTGTTATTTTGTTAACATTACGAAGGATTATAATCGAAAAGGGTTGTTACCAAAATAGTTGTTATTTTTTCACCATGCCATTCCTTTCAGCTGCACATGACAACACGTTTATACTTGTGTATGGAAGGTATATTTCACTCAACACACAAAGTTACATTGCATTCGACAGAGTGGCTTCTTAGTTATCCTGCACATCCTACTCTCTGACAACGTCGTTGTTGTATTTTTTCATAGATGATCCTGCCCATCAAATTGAATGTCGCCTATCACAGTAGATCGTGAGTAGTGGAATTCAAAATTGAGCGATTTTGTGTTAGAAGACAAGTGTTATTTACCTTCGGAAGTCAAGAAGTGTCATGAAATATCGTTCTATATCCTTTAGCCAACTATTGACAACCGCCATATCTTATGCTGTAATAACTAGTGGTCAGTACCATTTCTTGCCGCGAACACGCACTGAATATTTGGAGCACAACCAACATTGAAGATCAGCACCTCCCATTCTTTTGTTATAATTCTTTATAACATTTGTTGCTAATTAGAATTTTCTGTTTTTCCTTCCCAAAAAAACTTGCTAGAAAACGAACTGTGGCAAAAGTTACAGAACTGTTATCATTCCACCTTTTAACCAAGATTTGGTATGTTTTGTTGAAACGACCATTGAAGAAGTTCCTGTTCATTTTGATCTCTTTCGTATTCAGCACTGGACAGTGACGCACCCGTTGCTCGCTTATCGTTAATGACGCTCGAAAGCCCATATCCTTTAGGTCTTTTAGCAGCTGAATACCTGTAAAAAAAAAAAATGAAAATAAATGTACTTTATCAGGTGGTAAAATAACAACTTCTGCATCACAAAAGGTTTTGTCGTCACTCGGTTCTCGCAACATTTAATAAAACTCAACTATTGTGCAAGACTGTGTATTCCTGACCATCGCTAATACATTTATAATGCACAGAAAAGTACTACGCGGCACAACATATAGTGCAGTCGGAACACACTTTACAAGAACTGTTGACTTAGCGAAATCGATCACTGTTGCTGGGACAGACATCGCTAAGTCCCAGAGATCTCATATGAGATCAGCATTGTTGTAACGTGAATCATATTCAGCCACTGCAGTGGCGCAACTGCTTGTGAAGCATTGCTTTCAATTGCTGCGTTCGTACGAGGTAACTGCAGTTGCTGCCACGAAAACGGTTGCCGTCACCAACCGCCCTCGCACAACTGTTTCTAGCAACTCTCAGTGTCCGTCACTCGAGGAATAGCATTGCTTTAAATTGTAGCCTTCGTACGGGGACACTGCAGTCACGGTCACCCCAAAAGGTTGCCAGTGTATCTCGATGCCAATGTATGTATATGTTGTAATAAAAGAAAGAAAAGAAAAAAGGTGCTGATCAGACGAAACATGCACTCTTGATCTTTCCGTACCTGCCCTAGTCGCGGGTTCATTACCCCTCCCCGATGGGGGAAATTTTTAACAGAATAGAAAATAATAATGATAAACTTATTTTATGCATACCTTTATTTCGTTCTAGTATAAATTTCAATGAATTTACGTGTGTTGTGAAGAAAGACTAATTACTATAAATTCACGATCTTTTCTTGTTTGAAATGGTCTTGGTCAAAACCATCCACAGCCAAACCCGCCACACTCAAGAAATGTCAAAACGCCCGCACGATCTGTCATAACTCCCACACAAATGGACAAATCTCCCAAACGCACGAACGGTCAAAACCCCCAAAGCCAAAACTCTCACACTCAAGAAATGTCAAAACGCCCACACGATCGGTGTTGGGGTTTTGGCTGTGGGAGTTTTGACCTGTCCTCGTTTGAAATAGTTACAGAGAATGATGAGTTTTACAATATGCGTTTACAATGAAATAAATTCGTTTTGAATTTTCGCCCGTAATAGTTTGAATATTCCAAGACTAAGAATTTCATTAAAGGGAATAAAATATTCGGATTGTTGAACTTTATCTAGTTTTATATTGTGACAAGGTGTTCAGGAGCACATGCACAGAGGGTTGCGAGGGAAGTGCAGTACACCATAATTACCCTCCTCTTCGCTACTGTCTACTGCAAGTAGAATGTTAAAATTCTATTTAGCTTCGACGACCAATGATTAACGCCAATAGACTTGCTAAATCAATTATTATTTGGAGACTTTGACTTCTGTTATTATTATTATTATAATTATCATTATTATTATTATTATTATTATTATTATTATTATTATTATTATTATTATTATTATTATTATTATTATATTTTTGCAATTTTCTTCGTCTTGCTAATTAAATTTTCATTCAAAGTGCTCCCCTCAAAACGTTACGCCTTTAGACTCGGGCCTAGTGGTAAATCCAACTCTGCCTAGTCGTCTATTATGTTTTGTTTTTTGGGTATTAGTTATTTATATTAATCACGAGATTAGCAGTCACTCCTTATGCCAAATAAATTATTTCCGGATACGTTTATAACTATTATTATTATCACGTAATGGGACTTACTGGTATAATATTGTATTCTTAATCCGTCCGTCCGTTACTCCTACGGTAACTCTTGGACAAATGCCAAATTGTTATATTGTGCTTTTGCAATAGATATGTGGAGCGATTATGGTATCTCGTCCGAGTTCGTTAATCGAGACAATTAATCAACCGGACGTGGTAAAAATAAACCATTTCCGGTTTTAACTTTGCATTATAGAGCGAAAGCAATAATAGATAGCGAGAAGGGGTTTTCTCAAATCGATTAAGTGTTCCAAGAATATATTCCATGTCCATCCTTAATACTATATTAAAACCGGAAGTGGTAGAAATCCAGTACGACTTCCGGTTTCAATATTAATCTATATAAAGAAAACCGATAAGAGAGCAAGTTCGATTGGCTTGGAATCGACTTAGCGTTTTAAGAAAAGTTCGCATTTTCTCTTTTAACACTTTATTCAAATCATTACTGGCAGAAATCGACCATTTCCGCTTTCAGTGATGATCGCCATAGAATAAAAACGATAATAGATAGCGAAAAGTGTTTTTGTAATCAATTTAGCATTTCAAATATATGTACTATCTCCCCTCTTAACCCTCTATTTAAACCAGAAATGGCATAAATGAACAACTTCCGGTTTTAACGTTTATTACTATAAAATAAAAACGGAAATAAGTAGGGAGAAGCGATTTTCTGTACACAATTGTGTACCAAGAATAATATTCCATCTCGACTCTAATCTGTCTATTATAACTCGACAAGTTTCAAACCAAGATGCGCAGATCGCTGCGGAGCACTTCGTATTCCACCACCCTCCCCACTACTCTTCCATCCACTGATCTGGCCTTGAAAGTACCAGTGATACTAACTCAGCAAACTTATGCTTCAACAAATATCACCTGCTAAAATAAATGACAAATATTACCGTGTAGCCTTATACCTACAGTATCGACTCGTAATTCTCATATCAGTGGTCCATTTCATTTAATCCCGCTTTTGAAAATGCGTTGCGGTGGTAGCTCTTCGTATTCTACGGTAGTATATTCTGCGTATGTTCGTTATTAAGCTTTATAACGAAGAGAAACCAAAAGGCGAATGACTTAATTTTCTGGATTCCACATTAAAGACTGAACTGACAGCCGAGCCTACTAGAACATTACGATACTGAACCAGGGGCAAATACAGAACGGGGGTCGCATCTTTCTGAAAGGGAAATATTTCTGTCTTACTTCAATGAGACGAGTTGACAAAAGTATTTTTGTCAATATAAGACAACAAATAAGCTGCTTTCAGTCTATTGTTAGTACAAACTATGTCTCAAGTGTTATAATGTTTAACATTTTGCGCCCCCCATCCTTCTGAGTAAGAATGAATAATTATTCAACTTCCAAGGCCGAAGATACAACTTGTGTTAAAAAAAAAAAACTATAACAACTGATAACTAGTAGAGAAAACTTTGTTCAACGATTTCTTTTATTTCAGCTAGTTCCTCTTCCAGAAGTGCGGATCAAAATATTTGGCATAGTTGCAATTAAAATATTTGATTTAATTATCACCCTAGTTATACGTTCGAGGTCCCAAAGGTCATGTGGGCCCCCTATTGTATTTATGAATATACATTATTTGGCATAATTTGAATGCAATTTGTCTTAAAATCCTCATGTATATACCTTCTTCATCTGAATGCCACCCCCCCCAACTTTACAGAGAAATCGGCGCCCTTGGGTCGGGCCTAAATGCTAACTCGAGTCGGGTCTCACATATTTCTAACTCGAGTCGGGCCTCACATTATTAATTCACGGGCCCGGCCTGAGATGAAACCTACATTCACGCATCACATTCAGTACCGGCGTGTTGGCAAAGTAAGAGTGAAATAGGTGTAACAGAAACTGTTGGAAAAGGGCCACGTCTTATTATTGTCCATGCAGGAGGGGAATTTGGGTTTGTTGATAATGCTCTATTATTCTTCAAATCTAAGCAAAAAAGTGGAGATTATCATGATGACATGAACAGTAGAAATTTTTCAAAATGGATCGGTGAAAAACTACTTCCTAATCTTCCCGAAAACAGCGTTGTTGTCGTTGATAATGCCAGTTATCACAATGTTCAAATCAATAAAAGACTATCTATGTCTTCACTTAAAAGCGACATGATACAGTGGCTATCAGCGACAGACAAACCTATAAACGAAACCGAAATTGAAGCGGATAATAGAGTAAATACATTGTGGAGAATGAACAAAAGACAATTTTTCTTAAGAATTCAAAATGTACCTTATGTGAAACAATACGCGATTGACAAGAAATTTATAAACACGAGGCACACTATAATAAGACTTCCACCTTACCACGCAGGCTTAAATCCTATTGAACTTGTGGGGGGGGGGGGATCAAGAGCAAAGCAAGGCAATGCATTTCCGATTCACTGGATGAAAAGAAAGTTATTTAATGAATATTCACCACAGAAATGGGTAAAATGTTTGTGAACACGTGAAAAAAATTGAAGATTCTTACTTTGAAAGAGACGGGCTTATGGGTGAGCGTGTAGATGAACTGATAATTAGATTTGGTGAAATCGATACAGACTCAGATTCATCGGCCGATACAGACTCAGATGAGTGGGAGAGTGAAACTGAAGGAGAAATGGAAAACATTTAGAAGGTGATTTCTGTTATCATTTATTTATTTATTTTTCATTAAGATTCATTGCGAACTTTTCCACCTTTTAATTCATATATTACGTTGGTAAGGAATACCCCTAATCATACTTAATTCATTTAATATTCAAAGAGAAAATATTAAAATGCATTAAAAATTTAGTGCAGTCAATATACAGCATTTACACTCAAATGTAGAAAATCCTCAGACCATTCCGCTCCCTCCAGATTGCAACACTGCAAAACATCATCGTCGCGGAGAAGGGAGTGGGGAAATGTAGGATTAGGTGCGCAACAACTAGGCTGCAGCATTCTGTTTACAAACTTTTTCACTTATAAAACCAAACCTGGGTCACATGTACCATTTTTTGTTTCCAGACTAATTTGAAAAAAATAATATTGGCGCGCTCCTCTTTATTGTCTTTACAGAATTAAGTATTATTATTATTATTATTATTATTATTATTATTATTATTATTATTATTATTATTAAATCATTAAGGAAAGAAGTAAAGAACGGAAATATGTTGTTGACAAAACAAAATATATATTGATGGGATTCTTTGTGGCTAAATGCTTAGAACTTTGCTGACCTTGCAGGAGTCGGATTCGATTTCCGGTGGCAGGTACTGTGGTTTGTAGATCTACGTCCCATTTAGCCTAGTAGCGCAGGTGTTGAAATGAAGTTGAACCTAAGTAATAAAAATGAAAAATGAAATTAAATCTTTAAGTTTTACGTCTCACGGTTATGCCGGTTAGGCTAAAGGAGACGGTGAAGATGAGAAATGAATGAAATGGTGGAATGAAGAAAGTGGGCGGAAACGGGAGAACTCCGAGAAAACCCACGAGCACGGTGTTTGTCCACCACAAAGTCCACACGGCGCGAGCTGGGATCGAACTAGGGACCACAAGCACCGGAGTAAGTAATAAAAATATATAAACAAAAATATTGGTAAGTGGAAGAGTATTGCTTACTATTAACAGCCATTTCTCAAATTGGAATAACTTGAGACGGTGGAAATTCTTCTACGAACTATATGAACCGGACAGTTGCCGAATGGACACTGAAATCTCGAACCATGAATGGCTATATGTGCGCTCCTGCGTGTTCCATGTATTTCTGTGTCCTGGCAACACCACTTATAACTTCAGCAATAAAAAAAGGGCGGACAGAAAATAACAAGAAGCCTTGGTACCTGCTGTCGGTTGCTTGTCTTTTCACAAGCAGTGGCGCAACTCAGTGGCTCAACTCAGGGAACATAAGGGAGCATTTTAGAATCAAATTGTTACTCCACCAAACAGGACTAGACTTTAATTAATTAAAACAAAACTCTCTCGGAGCTCTGAAAAAAAGAAGAGAAATTTATTTGTTGAAAAATACGTATCTAATCACGGAAAAGTCCTACACTTTCTGAAAGAACTTAAAGCATAATACCATATATTTTCAAACAAATCATTACAGCTTCGAACGTTTGCATATTTTAGTGAAGAGGGGTTATTATATTAACTGATCTCATATGAGATCGCTGGGACCATATGGGTTAAACAAAATGCTTGAAATCGCCAAACCCTAGTTCACCATTTCGGCAGTTAGCAACATTATTAGAATTGTTTATACTATCCCTCGCGCGCTTATAGTTACATTAGGGCCAAAACTTAGGATAGAAATACTAAATTCTGATTTAAAAAAAAAATTGCTTGTTTTTACCAACAGTTTGAATAGTCTCTTTTAATTATGGAAAATGCTTATTTGAAATTTATAAGATTCGAATTTACGAATAATTATCTCAAACACTGAATAAAGTAAATGATAAACAGTAGTTGCAATTTCCATATTTTATAAATTTTAAAAATTTTACAATTAATATATCACGTAGAAAATCTAAGAGCAAAATGGGTGTTTCTGATTCTGAAGATAGGATTTTGTAAGGTTCTAGGTTGCCATTACTGGTGCCACCTGAATTTTCAACAAAGTAAGTTCTTTGTCTTTCTGAAACGTATTATAATGCCTTTTCCGTTCCTTCTCTACTTTACAGCCCCGTTGCTATTGACTAGATAACGCACAGACGTTACCTCTTACCACGCTTCGTCTCATATTCCCTTCTCAGCTAAGGAATCCCCGGGGTATTAAGAGACAGCCTCCTGACGAGAAATTAATGTTTGCATTACTTCTTGTTCAACCTATGTAAACACTGTTAAAAATAATTTGTTAAATTTGAGAAACCGTTTTTTATCTGTGCACTGAGACAATATTCTCTTAGAAATGAGATGTGGCAATTCTCATTCATAAGGACATTAACAATATATTTTCTCATTTCGCTTTATAGAACCTCATCTATTTTTCTTCACTTCTCGTTAACGAGATATATTCTCGGTGCACAGATAAGAAACTTTTTTTTTAGATTTAAGAAAGTACTTTAACAGTAATTTTTTTTCCTTTATCAAAAGAAAAGAAAAAAATAAACGATTTGTTGCATTTTATTTTCAAGTTTCCATTTCTTGTTAAGTAATTGTCATTTGAAATGTAAACACCACTACGTAAAATTTCAAAGCTACTGTCGCTATTATAATCTGAAATAATCTCAAGAGCGAATCTATTACTTCCTTACAAACTTATTTCTGTTTCATTCCCAGTATTAGTTTTTAAGTCGTAAATTTCCAAAAGTGTTCATTAATATTACAGATGAAATGAAAGAAGAAATAAGGTTTTCTCCCCTGGTCTCGATTCTCGAAGATTGTTCCTGAAGCCTCGTCTCGATTCTCAGGATTCTCCTGTCGTTGTGTTCTTTAGTGCAAAAACTTTGTGTCCTGAATTTCTCCTTAATTAAATCTAGGAGGTACCATTATCCTTCCACATTACCAGGAGTCCATAAAGGGTTTGATAAAAACGCATAAATCATATTTATTACGGCTAGGGATGCAAATAACCACTCGCCCACTTGCCCGGCGCGAGTGGTTCATTGGTACGGGCGAGTATTTAATATCACTATTATTTATTTCAAAATTAAGTAAGTGTCTTCTATTGTGGGATGTGGGCTAGTAGCTTTTCTCTTGGACTAGTAAAATGTTATTGCCTATTATCATCCCAGAGTTAAACATTGTGTAATGTCTAACGTATCTTTATACGTTGACTAATGTTCTTCTTTGTCCATGTACAATCACTTTATTATATTATAATTCTTTCCGTTATAAATCATGTGAAATGAAAACAGTGTTTGAAACGCAAATTGTGGATGAAGTATTGTTGCCTACGTACCTCGAGAAATTTCTAGCTCGTCTCGAAAATGAGAATCTTCAAGCTTCTCCTCTAGCCTCGAATTTGAAAGTGTACTTCTTATCTCGCGTCTCGCCTCGTTCTCGTTTCCGAGTTTTATTTTCCTGATGAGCAACAGTGTTGTTCTTGAAGGAACTTACAGAAAAAGATTAAACATTGTCTCGCCTGGCAACGAACCTGTTGTTTTGACAAAGTTCATTCTTATAGAATGTTATTCCTGTTACTTCAATATATTATGTACCACCTCCTATCATGACGTCATTCTAACCACTGATTTGAGTTCGAGAGATCATTACGTTCCATTCTTGAGACGCTAACACTATCAGTGGGAGGTAGTGAAGGATTATAATTGATTAAGTTATCACTGCTTCGATCCAATGTGAACTTGTTCACTCTCCACTTTTTTATATTTGTTCAAGTTCTTGTCCTAATTGCCAAGTTCTTGCACCGATCTCTGTCATATTTCCAGTCGGAAAATCGTTGTTTCTATCTCCTTTTCGCCACAAACTGAATGTGATTGCCATACCACAGTGTCGGGTTCAAATCTTTACCCCATCTCCATAAAATCAAATTATTATGTAAAATAAAATAAGGCACAAAATAAGAATTATAATCTCTATAATCTGTCATTCTTCTTATTTCTTTCACATTATTCTTCACTGTAGAGCTTTCGAAAGTTGTATTCCATTACGTGTTTGTTGGTTCGACCGCAAGAATAGTGTAGTACACAGAAATTTTTCAAGGGGAGTTCAAGCTCTGAAGCTTACATAATCCTAGGTGTTTGTATACACATCCTAGCGAGTAAATGTTTATTTTTGTATAAGACGTTGGTAAAAGGATATGTTAAAACCTGGAACGACCTTTAAATCTCCATTATCCGTGATTATACGAAACCTTGGATGAAACTCCAAATCTAGGATCACACTTTAAGCAGTAAATCATCTGTCGTCAAGAGTCAGTGGCTTAAAGTGATTTTAATTTAAAATCAATCAATAAATCAACTAGGCATAACCGAAAGCTAAACATTAGTACCGCTACATTATTTTCATCCTGAGAGCAAAGTGAATCAATGTTGTTTAATGTTATCTATGCGAATCGCACTATAATGCATATTTTACGGCGGAATTTTTCATTCATAACAGTTACCGAGACTCTCTCTAGTCTTGCCTCATCTGAAAATTTCGAAATGAGACCGAGATCTAGATGGATGTTTGTAAATGAAGACGAGATGGAGACTCAACGTATCGAGACTTACTCGAGCCGAGACGGAGATCGAGACACACTCTTGTAGTCCGGAAGGGGACCGAGATTGTGACATACTTAAAATTCGTGAGGACAGCGAAACAAACTTAGCTCAGTCTGTAAACTGTCGGCCTCGTCTTGGAATTGGCCAAAAAAAAAAAAACACAAATTACATTTAATTAAAATTTGTGCACTATCTTACATATCAGGTGGGGAACAATTTATCCTTCTTATTATCCATAGCCGTGAGTATATATCCACTACAAAAAGAAAGCAAATATCACCTTCTTTTACGTGGTATATCAAAAGTGTTTCAAAACATAGTTTTGAGTTGGTATTCAATTTAATTTATTGTCTTTACTGTCATTTTAATTACGCAGAAAGCATGTTGCCAACACATTGCGAAACTTTGTAAAGAGCAAAATCACAAGGTTTATATTTTTAAGTTTTCAACAATATTTTTCCCACGCAGTGCAGGACTTACCCAGAAAAGAATCCTTAAAAGTTATTGTTGTTTACTAGAAACGTAGGTGTAAGTAACGATACCAGATTCACAACCCTTTCCTGAGCAATTGAAAGTATAGTACCAAAGAATACTAAGTATGTGAAATGAACTCGATCTTTCTATTTGTTTATTTTTATATTTGAGCATGTGTTGCGTAACATGAAAGTGATGTCTTATATCATTTAAAAAAAATTACACGAGTCGGTTAAAACTCAAAATCTGTAGATTGGGACAGTAGGAACAGATTTTTCGAATAGGAAAAGGCAACATCATGGATGAAGAAACAGAATCAAATTAAACCAGAGAATTTGTTAGAGCTATTAACCAATATTTTGCATTTAAAATGTGTAACTAAAGTTTATATTAATAAAGTGTTTCTGAAGCATATTTATACTAAGCCATGAAAAGCGATCATTATCTTTATTTCTCTCTTTTAAATCTACGCGGACTGTAGTTTGAGATATAATTCTTGTGAATTATAGATTGTGTGTAGCAGAAATGCTCAGTACTACAGAGTGTCACTACCTTATAAAAAATTATAGATTCCATTATTAGAATTTTATTATTATTATAAAACGATTCGGTGCGTCACTCTGTCATCGGGTTCAGTAAAGCGCTTTGTCCGCCGAAAAACATTGGTAACCACTGCTTTAACCAATATTTCAAGATTATTTTCTTGGTTGTAGAATTTCAGAGAAACTTCACCTGAACCAAATTAATTAGGGGTTATATAAGAACTAACATAAAATATTATTACTTAATTGTTAAATAGAATTTTCAACATCCATGTTTGCCTTGTAATATCCTTAATAACCTCTTTAATTCAATAGTAGTTGTAGTTCGGAACAGATACACGAAAGTAGAAGGTATAGCTACGCTCTCCGTTTGGTTCAGGAACAAGACCTTTATACTTCCATGATCTCGGTATTGACATGAGCTCAAGTGCATTAAGATATTGCGACTGGTTTTCTGTGATGAATGCAAAAGTAAAAGAAGAATGTAAAGGATAATAAATTAAAAATTGCAAACTTTAAATTTCGGTTCTATTAATTACTCTGTTAGTACTATCAATTGCATTATCTGGTATGTGGGGCTAAATAATACTGGTTTAAGAGGAAATTATAAGTCTGACACTCCATCTCTTTTTCCCACGGTCTGTTTCTTAACGTTTCTTACATTGTAGGTATAAATTAGGAGATATTATATACAGGGAACGGCAGCTATTTGAGAACGCATAGTTATTATTATTATTCATGATGTTTCTTTTAATCTCCAATGTTTCCTGTATTATTATATTTCATCTTTCCTTCTGCCTTTACTGCTTCCATCTCATCAAACAGAATTCTGTGTTCTTTTTTGATGTAATCTCCCAACACAGGCGACATCTTTATATAACACTATTTATAGACTGTGATATAATTCTTCATAATCTTTTGAAAGGTTCGCCAAGTCTATTCCATAAAACATCTTTTTCATTCTTAGGTTTCAGAGTAGTATCCTGCCTTTAACTTCCCTAGGCCTTAAGTATATTTTATCTTATGGGGTGTAACAATTATCACAGTTTAGTGGTAATAAGCTTATATGCAAATAACTTTCAAGGAAAGAGGAAGGAACATCACAAGTTTTGGATGGAAACACTTATTGGTTACTGAAGATATAATAGCAAACTTGCAAGTTCACTCTCCATATTTATTGGTGGAGATAGGGACGGGCTTCGGGAGACTAACCTTTCCCTAAGTTTATCCAAATTGGGGTTAACATGATCTCGGGAACACAAAGTTCTTATTTTTCTTCATACATGTCAAGTATACCTGTAAATTATAATAACAAAAAGGAGGAGTGAGCACTCGTAATCGTAATAATATAATTGTTAATTAATATTCTACAAATGCTTATATTATGATGGACCCACAAAACCTGCGTAAAGTTTTACCAAAGGCTAGAGACTCATACTGTAGTGGTTTGCATGAACGTAACGTAAAATTTCCATTTTAGATAGTGATAATCGACACAGCAATTATAATTGCTTGTTGTATTATCTGCGCTGCATTGCAATTAGCAAATCTTGAGAATGCCAATGTGGAATGAGACTCTTAATCTTTTCATTTTCTTGTCTTTAAGAAAGGAGACGAATATTGTCTACGTAGGCTTTTTCTAAATAAAGAGAATCCCTAATCTCACAGTTCATTTTTTCGAGACGCTTAGATTGCTCAGTATAAATTTCTCTCATTATTGTTTTGAATAGGCCCCTCAAATTTCAAGACTAAAAATACGGGACACTTTTTTTTTTAATATTTAGAGCATAATAATAGTCATGCACTTTCTGTTATTCAAACATAATTGAATAATTATCAACACTCACCAAAGTGATAGAAAAATTGTTCTTATTTTTAAAAACTGAAGATTAATAAATGCCGGATTTTTTAAATTTCTCACGAATGATATTAAGTTAACTTTGGAAGAAAATCAGGAAAATTGTTTTTTTTAAACAATTTTGGAGGAGACAGATTATAGAATCCTTGTTAATCCCGGATGAACAGGGACGTCTGAAACATTACATCCCAAGCTTTGAAATATAATCGCTGCATCAATATTTAAAATGGATTGTTTTCAAGAAAGAGATCCGCATTTGATTACGATGACAATGAAACTTTCTTTCTTACCTTGTAAGTAAAGAGTCAACATTGATGCGGAACGAAAACCTGCATTCTGTTCTTCGCAGTAACGGAGAAAAAAAATCACACATTTTTAGAAGTACTTCTTGCGTGAATTTTGTCTTACCCGGCCGCTGTAATTATAAGTAAGACAGGACTGGACAAAAGTACAGTCTCCAAAGTGCTGAATGAGTTAAAACAGCTACTTTCTATGTGGTTGGTGGAAAATGTCCGAAAAACTGGAGGTATAGCACTCTGTTGAAATTGAGAAGAATATTTTTTGCAAAACGGAAATACAGCAGAGTTCGAATAAGAATTACAAAATGGGTAGTTGGAGGTATTGACAACGACACACAGCAAAGTTTTATGATATTAGTTGAAAATAGGGATGTTGCAACTTTGTAGAATGTAATTGCCGACAATAATTTACTAGGTACTAAGATCTTTTAAAAAAATTAAAAAAAGCTAATTGCTGGAGAAGGTATAGCTGGCTAGCTTGGTTAGGATACCAGCACGATACTGTTAATCATTAATAACAAAATTGTTCGTAATCAATAATAACAAGTCAACATATACCAGAGTATAGAGAGACATTGGACTCGAGTAAAGCGTAAGAAAGGATTGCGAACTGGGTGAATTAGAATAATTAACACAGAATCGTTTCTATATGAGTACATATGGTGTAGCAAGTTTCCTAAACCTAAACAAAAATGGAATGTAGGAAAAGAATATCCGTCACTGGATAAAATGAGCACCTAGCTCTGTTCTGTGGCAGAAAAATATGACCCCAATATTTCATAAACAAAATCATGAGATCATTTTTCGAGAAAATTGACATGTATTACAGGGTCGTATCCAGATTTAGCAGGATTGATTTTTTTTAATTATTGAACATTTTGGTACATCGACTTAATACTCTTCAAAATAGGCCCCTTGGCCATTCACACACTTCTGGTAGCGAGCCTTTCAGGTCGCGAAGGTTTTGTGGAAGTCGTTCTCCGGAATGCCGTTTAGTGAAGTCGTCGTCACCGCTTAGACCGCTTCCACCGAGTCGAAACGATGCCCATTGAGCTGCCTCTTGATAAAGGGGAACAGGAAGAAGTCCGGTGGTGCCACATCGGGACTGTAGGGGGTAAGGCAACGTGGAAACGCCGAATTTGGTCAGGAGATCCCTTACAATCCAAGCGCCGTGGCACGGCACGTTGTCATAGTGGAGCTTCAATTTCCCCACCAGGTCTGGTCGCACACGTGTGATCCGATTTCTCAGCCGTGTGAGTACTTCCACGTAAAATCTTCCATTTACACCCTGTCCAGGAGTTACAAACTCCTTATGGGCAATGCCACGATGGTCAAAAAATGCAATCAACATCGATTCCACTTTCGATTTCGACATTCTGTCCTCCTTTTTACGGGATGATTGTGCGGATCATGCACTGAGAAAAATTTTCATAGAAAATTTAACAGTAAGACATGTAAAGTTGATTCCGTACTTCCGTACTTCCGTGATTCCGTACTGTAAAGTTTCGTAATTCCGTACTTATATTACGTAAATTTGGACTTGAAACCATTATAATGTTAATTTACCATGTGGCGAAGTGGAAATACAACATGCTGCATTTTGTCTTTTATGAAAAATCTGTAGTACGCAATAAATGTACGTAACGACAGGAAGGTTTTCAGTTCTGTAATGTTAAGAGTACATTCCAGACTGGAAAGAAAATGTGACGTCATTCAAGAGAGATAAATGTCTTTCAGGAATGAAAATATTACAGGCTATCCTATCTAGTACGTGTTTTTTGACATGAGTAAGGAAAATATCGCAGGAAGAAGGACAAATTTTCCTTGTAATGCATTTTTTACATTATAATGTTAAAAGAAACTGAATGATGTAAAAATGTTCGTAGTAAAGTGCAAACTTCACGTCAGGAATGAAATTTTGTCATGATAATGAGATCTACCCATTCTACACTGCAAAGAGCAAACAAATCCGTTCTATACCGACATTATGTAAGGAGACAAATTGTTTTACCATTACTATTTGTGTAACGGAAGCACGATTACGTACAATTTCTACGTACAACTGATCTTTCACTCGGAAAGCAGGACAAAAAAGTACGTAAAGGAATGATAGAAAGTCATTATAATGTTATATATCCCAGAAAATTGATAAAAATACATTTAGTAATGAATAATTTACAGTAAGTAATGGAAAAAGTCCTCTAACTCTGTGTAATCATACAGTTGTTTGGTATTAAAGTCTGTACTGTCATGTTACTTTAACATTACAATACAGACAGTAACGCATTATTCTTGTTATAAAAGTTGCAAAGAAAGAGGCTCAAAATTTTTATTACCCACAATTCCATTCTGTATGGCAAAACGCGGGAGCCTCCATTTTTCGTGTGAAAGTCATAGTCAGTATCGCGCTTGAAGAAATAAGAAGAAAGAAAGTGTTGTTATAAGCAAAATATGGATGCGTATGTGGAAGATTTGCTGACTACTTGGAAACTAAACAATTACGTTAACATTTTTAAGGGTAAGTAATTAGCATTAGAAATAAGAAAACCTGAATCAATCAGCATGACAGCAGAAGACAATCTATCCTGCTTGAAAGTAATGATTATTTTCTAACGATCTAGAAATTACATAAAAGCTGGATAATTTTTGTGTACGCATGAATATTATTTTGGATATAGTAGGGGAGGGTGGGCCACAATGAGACACGGACCACAGTGAGACGTTTGAGTTATCTCTAGTTTGCATGGATGAATCATTTCGCCATCTACAGTGTAAATTGATAAATACAAAACCTACCCACAAGTCCATTTTGCAAATGGCTGTACGTTATGGTGTACGCAGAATGACACATGTGTTAGAAATTCACATCGAAAGTAATTTTTCGGCAAATTATTCAGTACGTCGTTTTGTGGTGTTCCTCTAAGAATACAGGTAAGTTAAATTCGAATGTTAAATGCATACATAATTTTATTAATACAGTGCATGTTCTTGCAGGTGATCGGACTGAATATGTGTTAAGAAACAGATCGGGCTAGAATGAGACAAGCACGTATGGGCCACAATGAGACATCCCAAAATACAAAACTATAAAATGAAGCCAAACTGTTGGAAGTTTTCAACATTTTTACTTATAATAAATTCGTAATATTATTATATAGATTTAAACATTTGTTTCTTTGCTTCTTTGTAGATCCAGGATGACGAGAGGAAGGAAGAGGAAAACCAACAAAGGATTATTTACGGAAGAATCAATGAGAAAGGCAGTAGAAGCAGTGTTGGTTGGAGTCGATGGTTAGAAATTTTCTCTGCGGCAAGCAGCAAAACAATACGACGTGAAATTTCAAACTCTGCAAAGATATGTTAGAAAGCAGCAGTTAAACCCTAAACATGAGATTCGAATGGTGCCAAAATATAATAGCAGACAAGTGTTCAGTGAAGCAGAAGAAATCTCTTTAGCGGACTACATGATACAGTGCTCAAAAATGTGTTATGGCAAATCCACCAAGGATTTCAGGGAACTAGCTTACGAAATGGCTAAAATAAATAATAAGACGGTTCCAGATTCATGGGAGACTAACAAAAAAGCTGGAATTGATTGGATGCAAGGGTTTTTAAAACGTCATCCCCACTTAAGTATTCGTCAGCCTGAGGGCTGCAGTATCTCGCGTGCAACTTCATTCAATAAGCATAATGTTACTAAGTTCTTTGAAAATTTAGAGAATGCGTACGCTCGGTCTGAGAAGTTTTCTGATGGAACTCGTATCTATAATTTAGATGAAACCTCAACTACAACTGCGCAGAAACCTAGAAAGATTTTAGCACCGAAAGGCGTGAAACAAGTGAGCAAGTGTACGAGTGGAGAACGAGGTATCCTGGTTACAACATGCTGTATTATAAGTGCATCGGGAAATACATTGCCACCAGCAATGATCTTTCCTCGAAAAACCTTCAAGCCACACATGATTCGAGGTGCCCCTCCCGGAACACTGGGGTTAGTTACTAGCTCTGGATGGATGACAGGTGAAGTGTTTCCTGAAGTGATGAGACATTTCATTAAACACAGTGGCTCTTCAAAGACAATCCAACCATTCTTATATATGATAATCATGAGAGTCATTTGAGTATTGAGGCGTTGAATGTTGCTAAAGAAAATGGCGTGATTGTAGTCACTTTACCACCACACTGTAGCAATAAACTACAGCCGTTGGATGTGAGTGTGTTTTATTCATTTAAAGCTCATTATAATGCAGCTGTCGACTCGTGGTTGCTGCATCACCCTGGAACGCCAATGACAATTTACGACGTTGCTGCCTGTGTTGGGGTAGCTCACGAACGCTCTATGACACCATCAAACATCAAATCTGGCTTTAAGAAAACGGGAATTTTTCCATTCGATAGTGAAATATTCACTGCTGATGACTTTCTAACCAGTTATGTAACTGATCGTGATCCTTGTGATAACACAAATGATATAACAGCTCCAGCAATCAGTGAAAGTCCCCCAATGGTAGTTTGTGCTGAAAGTGTTGAAGACTCTTCAGGTCCTAGTGTATTAGGAGCAAGTATAGAAATAGGCATACAAACCAATAGCCCTATTGAAAGTAACACTTCCAAATTTATCGGTCCAGTCCTTTTCAAAGGATTCCCTAAAGCTGGTAAAAGGAAACGAGCTGCGACTGGACGCACGAAAGCGTCAAGCATAATTCCAACTGATACGCCTGAGAAACAGAAAATTGAAAAGAAGCTAGAAGAAAGACAATTGCGGAAACGGAAATCATCTGGTGTGTGTAAAGGTTTATTTACTTGCAACAAGAAAAGAAACAAATATGATTTAATTTCCTCTGAAGCGACGATGAATGTGACTTTAACATTTCATCAAGCAGTGGTGACATAGAATTTCCTGATAAGAGCCCTACATTTTCGCACGTTGATCCTAGTGCTTTTCAAGAGCTTGAACGTGATCCAGAAGTTGATGATTTTGTATTGGTTGAATTCACGGGACCTAGAAACATTTTTTACATCGCAAAGGTTATCATGTCAAAAGACAATAATAATGATTTACAAGTTATTTTTTTTTAAGAAAGTGCGTAAAATATGAAGGCTACTTTTCGTTTCCTCATGTTCCAGATGTAGCATTAGTTCATTTGTCCGATGTGAAAATTATATTCCCAAATCTGAAACGTTTAGGATAGACAAAGAGATTGCAATCTTTTGTGACATTCGAGTACAACTTCGATTTGCTTAACATCCGTTAACTATATAAGCGCATATCGAGCCGTAACAGTTTAAACTTATGTTGTTTCGCAAGAGAAACCATAAGTTGATTTGTTTTTATTAGTAAGACCATGTTATTCTTTGTTTTTGTTTTTAATCCTTACTATGTCTCACTGTGGCCCATGGCATGTCTCATTGTGGCCCTATGATGGGCCACAATGAGACAAACGGAGACTATTTTTCGATTTATCGTCACTTCCTTACTGTAACCGATATTTGTTTAGAAATACATGCTTTATGTGCACAATGAACCAAATTCTCATTATAACTTAGCTTCTTAATTTTATAGACACTATTAAACAAAATATTACTGATTTACTACTTTTTGTCTCATTCTGGCCCACCCTCCCCTACTTCTCACTATTGCACTACGTAGAAAATTTAAGGTATTTCATGTAGAAGTGGTAATAGAACACAGAAGAAACGCAGATCAGGGGGTTCTCATGTATACTATTACCCGATATTCTATAATTTATTGGAAAATTATGCAGGACCACTACACTAATATAACATAAACTAAACTAACCTAACCTAAACCAAACTAACCGAATGTGAACAGAAATTACCAAAATTCTAACATTTTTTAGAGAAAAGAACTGGACCCCTTCTGCTAAACATAGGCCAATAATTTATGCAATGGGAATATGGTAGAAAAACGGAGAACCCCGAGAAAATCTAAGGACACGATGTTGTGCATTACCAATTTACACGACCTGGGATCAAACAAGAGACCCTTCGCACCACAGGGGAGTGCTTTACCACTTAGCCCCCACCTGCGCGAATAGTTCACTTTTGCAATTACATAGAATACAGCAGCCATACGCTGTTGTTATTAGTTCACGGACTGAATAAGTTGTAGAGGATCCGTAAACTAAATACTTTCTACGAAATTTCTAGTAACCATTCATTTAAGAAACAAACAACTGATAAACATTAACAAGGGAATATACTTTCACTGAGCATTTTAAACGATTCTAGATATTTAGAAGATGCATTTATTTCTCCTTTCAAAGAAAGATCCGAAAATAATAAGTTTTGACATTCTTATTGTTTTAAAAGAAAAGTCATTGTTTTCTTCCTGCCTTCGCTTCGTGCAACTCTTTGCTATTACACGTCAATAATGGGACGTTATAACAGGCAGTCTGTTAATAAACAACAGAAAATAATTCAATTTGCAGCTACTACTTTTCTCGAAGCGAAACTAATAATACATTGTGTCTAGGGTCTCCATACTAAGACCCAATTTTTAAAACAAAAATCACAATCTTACCTTCCACTTAGGTCGTCTGCATTTTACACTAATTTTATCGCAAAATCTGACACAGAATCTTATATTACGCACACTGCTTATATAGACACTTCAAAAATTCCAAGTGGAATCACTTGCTACCACTATTAAAAACCCAACTGTATCAGCTGTAAAGACCAGTGACCTTCCAGCTGAGCAACAAGAAACTACTCGATTGTGACAAATGCTGCCATCTTTCACATACGTTTGCAAATAAATTCTAGATGGCAGCAGTAACTAAGCAATTTAAATGGCTCTTTCTAAATCCATACGAGCAAGAAAAAGAAAAGCAACGCTTTGTGAACGGTGTAACCAACCCACAATTGCAAGTAAAATATCTCTTTTTACATTTTTTCTGGAAAGAGTACTTTGAAGAAAATCTCTATTTCTCGTTTATGTAGAGCAGATACGGAATACGGGAACAACTTTTAGGAAAATTTACCGGTAAAATGTGTTAATTCACAAATAACTAATGATATTTTAGGAACTTACGTGTGTAACTGACCTACCTTTAACTCAAATATTAATGTAGAAATAGCACTGCAAAATTATCTCTGTTATAGGGCGTTTACACTTAGTCGATTTGCGTTCGATTTAGTTGAATTGACGTCACTTTCAACTTAATCGACCGTGTAAAAAAGACTTCAACTTATGGGGCGTTTACACTTGGTCGATTTAGTCGCACGGCTAAATCGACTCGCTGCATTTGCGACTAAATCGAAGCAACTAGACCGAATGAGATCGATGGATGTGTTCAATTGTTTCAACTGAAATTAAATGCTCCTTGTCGACTCGCTCTCCTCTGGTCGATTCGAAATCGACTAGCAATTTTAAAGATGTCCAAGCAAAAAGTAATTGGTACAATTTGCGGGGTTATAGCAGAAGAAAATAGAATCGACCACAGAAAATAGAACGTCTTTCAATTCAGTTGCTAGTCGATTAGTCGCTTTCGATCAACAAGCGATTAAGTTGAAGTCCTGTTTACACGGTCGATTAAGTTGAAAGTGACGTCAATTCAACTGAATCGAACGCAAATCGACTAAGTGTAAACGCCCCATTACAGTGCTGTTTTACTACTGTATGTGTTACTCAACAATGCATGCAACATACGTATTTACTAACATTAGTAAGAGAAATATACATTTACACACAGGAGTCGATAAAGGGGCAAGGGGGACGCGTGGGACTGAGACATGTCACCCAATTTTTTAAAATATCATTTCTGCATCAACTAGCCGGTATTTTACCAGTAAGGACGGAGATGTTGATGCTACTTTCTTTTCAATCTAAAAGAGTCGAGAAAGAGGCACCTTTTTAAACGCGAGATGAGAATCGAAACAAGACAATCTATTTCAGGAGTCTTGTCGGCAGTACTTGTTCATCCAAATCATATCTCAAATACTGTTTGCGTGTTACATGATTTATAGTATAAAAACTATAAATTAATAACGTGATTTCTGAACATAATGAAGTGCATTTATGAACATTTTTAGATACACATGTCATTGCACAATATACTCCAATAATGGTATATGGTTAAGATATTGTGGGCCCTCATGACGCGGAACGATTCTTCTAACTTGTAGATAAAATTAAGAAAAAATCAAAGCATAATTTTATTAATCAATTTACAAAACGGGGTAGAAAACTTCGAGACGAGACGAAACTTATACAAAATTTAAGAAATGAGACGAGAAAACCTTACTTCTTGTCTCGGGGGATGGGACTAACGGGCGGACTTAGGGTTTTATTTCGTGCATGTGTGATATTTTTTCAGAACTTAAACATTTCTTAAAGTATTGTTTTCCTCATATTAGGTACCGGTATAGTCCAGTATTTTGAATGAATTTTCGTATTGCGGGAGGACGGAGTCTTTATCTCCCAACCCCCCTTGGTTTATCCCCGTATACTTGGTAATGAATGATAATTTTTTTTTGTACCACATGAGTTACGATAAGTCATTAAATTTCTTCTATCAAATTATACCAAACTAAATCATAATGTGCGGTTAGAAGTGACTTGCACATGTGAAATGTAGCATATTCCGCTAGCAGTGGCGTATTTACGATTTCGTTTCGGGGGGTTTTGCCTGAAAATGTGAAAATTCTGCAAGATATTTCATATACTTTACTATAGTAAGTAAGATTTCGGGAGGAGGCTTAAGCCCGGAAGTCCCCTAAATACGCCACTGTCCGCTAGATATTTGAAAGGTAATGACACCATTGTATTACAAGATACATTATAATATATTTTACTTGTTAAAGTACTTGTCGAAGTCTTATCAAACCTAAGCTCAACGACATTAAAGTATTTGTCCTAAGCTGAAGGACTTGTGAATATTTATGATGTGATAGTAAATGATGAAAGATACTTTTATATATATATTTCTCTCACCGTTTCAGATTTTTGGGGGTTGTAACGGACTTTATGGACACGCTTAAAGATTTTAATAATGAATAAAGTGCTGCCCTCAAGCGGAATGCATGAGAACTCCCTAATTTGGTAACCGGCTTTGATCTTGCCTTGACCCAATCTTTCAGGAAATGTATACATCACCTCCACTTTGTGGGTTCAGGTTCAAGTACATCCTTAGTAAGAGTAATAACATACGTGTAATGACATGTGTGGAATAAAAAATATAAGCTGTTCATTAGTTCCCATTTTCAAATATAACTTCTGCAAAACAAGCCTCATTATTCATTACCATGATTGCTGTTATCCCTTCTATTTATTTGTTTTGCAAATTTGTTATTAAATAATCTGATCACACAATATTCCAGACAGAATTGTAAGGTGTTCATGAGCAAGCAATAAAATCCCTTCTTACACTTTCGTTATTATGAGTAACTACTTGCGTTGCTCTTATGAAATACGATATTTGGTATTTTAACTAAAAAAGATAGTATCCTATTAGTTATACAACCTTCCGTCAAACAAAGTGTTAAAACAACCAGGAAAACTAACCCTGATATACAAATATTCAGATCATGCCTTGCCCCCCCCCCCACTTTTAACGTCCAATCGCCGCCACTGAGGTGGGATATATACTAATGATCGAAAATGACCGATATTAATGCCGAATCCATAGTTTTCGGAATCGCTGAGATGAACAGTGACACTTCTGATTCCGGTTAAATCCAAATTCAGCCCAGCAACTTGGAGGAGAGGAGGGGAGTTATATCACAATGATCGAAAATGACCGATATTATTGTCGAATCCATAGTTTTGGGGTCACTGAGACGAACAGTGACACTTTTGATGCAGTTCGAATCCAAATCCAGCCTTTTATGTCCAAAATAAAACGTATTCTCCCCGTGAGAAGAAAGGAATTCTGGTAGTGATGGATATTTCTCAAAACAGAACTAAAATTTTCTCTCTTGCTTTCACGTTGTAATCTGTCCTCCAGTCCAAGACAGAAAGCACCAGTACAGTGGCATATTTAGGTTTGATGGGGCCATGGGCGGCGATTAGGGGGGCAAAGGGGGCAGTTGCCCGCCACTTTTTTTAAGTAACCCATTAATGTATATAGTTTCATTTAGAAATGTAAAGTTTTTGTATGTATTACTGGTTAATAGAAAAAATAATGCCATATAATATTTGCCGTTGCGTGAGTACGTATTGGTTGTCTATCCGTGGAGTAAAGGAAACTACAGGAATTGCGTTTTAATTGCTACAGAAATTAACCTATTGGAGCACAACAATTCCAGCATATTTTCACTTCTTCTTACAAGGGCTCGATATGTTAGTCAGCCGCTTTGGATCTGAGAGAACATTTCGCAGAAAAAGACGTATTTCACAAGTTATTCTTTAATGGCACAAAAATTGACAGTTCCTAAAATATCTTTTCTTCTTTCTAAAGTAAGGCATATTAATTAAAAAGAGAGTAATAAGAAACAAGTTCTACTTTTTCCATTGTTTTGCAGTGTAATATAGGAGCGAAGTGTTGTGTTTAGGGGTGTCCGAGTGTACATACAATTACATTTAGTGAATTCAATATAATTCTAGGTTTTAGGATTATTTTGTATAACTGGAGTGTGGAGTGATTCTAAGTATTGTTGTATGTTGATGTGTTAAAAGAAAGTGAAAACTGCACCTAATAACAACAAACATGTTTCGGAATGTTCCAAAAGCAAATATTTCTTTAAATGTTGTAGCATATGCTTGTAGTATTTACTGTCTTTCATTTTCTAAGAGTAATAACATACATTTAATAGCATGTGTGGAATTCAAAATTCAGTTGTTCATTAATCCCTAGTTTCAATGTAACTTGCAATTGCAAAACAAACATCATTATTCATTACTATGATTAATGTTATCTTTTCTATTTATTTGTTTTGCAAATTTGTTATTAAATAATCTGATCACACAATTTTCCAGACAGAATTTTAAGATGTTCATGAGCAAGGAATCAAATCTCTTCTGACATCTTCGTTGTTTAAGAGTACAAGGGGATAGTATCTACTTGCGTTGCTCTTGTCAATTTATGAAATATATGTCAAAATATGAAATAGGATATACTGTATTTTAACTGAAAAAGATAGTATCCTATTAGTTATAAACCTTTCGTCAAACAAAGTGTTGGGAACAACCAGGAAAACTAACATTTATATACAAATATTCAGATCATGTTTTGCCCCACCACTTTTAACGTCCAACCGCTGCCACTGGATGGGGCCCTAAGCTATTGAAAGTAATGGGGCTCTTTTTATATATATATATATATATATATATATATATATATATATATATATATATATATATATATATATATACAGTGGCGTATTTACGATTTTGTTTCGGGAGGGGCTTTGCTAACTTTCGGGGGGGGGGCTTTGCCTGAAAATGTGAAAATTCTGCAACATATCTCATATACTTTACTATAGTAAGTAAGATTTCGGGGGGGGGGCTTAAGCCCGGAAGCCCCCTAAATACGCCACTGTATATATATATATATATATATATATATATATATATAATTATCTATTTCAGCGACAAAATATATGCTATATGGTAATTTATAGACTTAATAGATATTCTAAATACGTTTACACATCAAATATATATTTTATTACCTTACATATTGAACAACTTACAACACATTGCAAAATTCTTTAGAAACAAAATACAGACTCATAATCTAATCTCTGGAAGCTTCCTATAACATCAAATAATAAGAGATGTCAATATATTACGCAAACTGCTAATAATTATATAGGGCAAGTCAAAATGATGGACGCGAATTCTGAAAGTTATTATGTGTAATATAATAAACATATATTATTGTGAGAGACATGCGCTTCGAAAGACTAACTTGCAAAGTTTAGTTTCCACCCAAAGTTTCCATTTTCTGCCGCTAGGAGTCAGCAACGAACAGTTAAGGTTATTCATTACGTCCAAATAGTTTGTGTCTAAAACGGTAGATGGCGCCACCGTCACCAATGTTAACATATGCAACTAATAATATTAAAACAATCAAAAATAAAATGAACAATTCAAAAATTAAGCAAAAACGGATATAATCTGGTTAATGGACGTTACAAAATCTAGGGAATGGTACGTGTCGATTTCACTTATTGTTATTAGTTTCATTGTTAGAGGCAACCATTGTTAAGTAAACAATCAACTTTATCTGCCGTACTTTCTACCAGAAACTGACCAAACTTTACACACCCATTTAAGAGTGAAATATCTAGGGAATGGTACGTGTCGATTTCACATATTGTTGTTAGTTTCATTGTTGAAGACCACCATTGTTAAATAAACAATCAACTTTATGTGCCACACTTTCTAAAACAAACTGACCAAACTTGGCACACCCATCCGATTAGCACAGATACATCTAGCGAATGGTACCTGTCGATTATTCGACAGGTTTCATTGTTCGAGGAAACCATTGTTAAACAAACAATTGCTGGATTTTTCCATTGTTAAATAAACAATTAACTTTATCTGCCATACTTTATACTACAAACTAACCAAACTTTGCATACTCATTTACAATTGAGACATCTATGGAACCGTACGTGTCTATTTCACTTATTGTTGTTAGTTTCATTGTTAGAGGACATCATTGTTAAATAAAGAATCAACTTTATCTGCCATACTTTCTACAAGAAACTGACAAAACCTTACACACTCATTTAAGATTGAAATATCTAGGGAAACATATCTGTCGATTTCTCATATTGTTGTTAGTTTCATTGTTCAAGACCATCATTGTTAAATACACAAGCGTTGGATTTCTACATTGTTAAATAAACGATCATCTTCATCTGCCATACTTTCTAACACAAACTGACCACACTTGGCGCACCCATCGGATTACCACAGAGATATATACTGAATGGTACCAATCAATTTCTCATATTGTTGTTAGTTTCATTCTTCGAGGCCACCATTGTTAAACAATCGTTGGATTTCTCCATTATTAAATAAACAATCAACTTTATCTGCCACACTTTCTACCAGAAACTGACCAAACTTTGCACACACATTTAAGATTGAAGTATCTAGGGAATGGTACGTGTCGATTTCACATATTGTTGTTCTTTCATTGTTAGATGCCACCATTGTTAAATAAACAATCAAGTTTTTCTGCCACACTCTCTACCACAAACTAACCAAAATTTGCAGAATCATTTAAGATTAAGATATCTATGGAATGGTATGGGTCGATTTCACATATTGTTGTTTGTTTCATTGTTAGAGGCCACCATTGTTAAACAAACAATCAACATTAATGGCCATACGTTCTACCAGAAACTGACCAAACGTTGCACACCCATTTAAAGTTGAAATATCTACGGAATGCTATGTATCGATTTCACATATTGTTGTTAGTTTCATTGTTGTAAGACACTATTGTTAAATACATAATCGTTGGATTTCTTCATTATTAAACAACAATCAACTTTATCTGCCATATTTTCTACCACAAACTGACCAAACTTGCACAATCATTTACGATTAAGATGTCGATGGAACGGTACGTGCCGATTTCACTTATTGTTGTTACTTTCATTCTTAGAGGCCACCATATTTAAAAAAACAATCAACTTTCTGTGCCACACGTTCTACCAGAAACTGTCCAAACTTTGCACACGCATTTAAGATTGAAATATTTAGGGAATGGTACGTGTCGATTTCACATATTGTTCTTTCATTGTTAGATGCCACCATTGTTAAATAAACAATCAAGTTTTTCTGCAACACTTTCTACCACAAACTAACCAAACTTGCACAATCATTTACGATTGAGATATCTATGGAATGGTATGGGTCGATTTCACATATTGTTGTTAGTTTCATTGTTAGAGGACACCATTTTAAGTAAAGAATCAACTTTTTCTGCCGTACTTTCTACCACAAACTGGCCAAACTTTATACATCCATTTAAGATTGAGATATCTAAAGAATAGTACGTGTCGATTCCACATATTCTTGTTAGTTTCATTACTGAAGGCCTACATTGTTAAGTAAACAGTCAACTTTATCTAACACATTTTCTAACACAAACTGATCAAACTTGGCACACCCATCGGATTACCACAGAGATATCTACTGAATGGTACCAATCGATTTCACATGTTGTTAGTTTCACTGTTCGAGGCCACCATTTTAAAACAATCGTTGGATTTCTCCATTATTAAATAAACTATCAACGTTATCTGCCATACTTTATACTACAAACTAACCAAACGTGGCATACTTATTTACGATTAAGATATCTATGGAATGGTACGTGTCAATTTCATTTATTGTTGTTAGTTTTATTGTTAGAGACCGCCATTTTTAAATAAACAATCAACTATATCTGCCATACTTTCTACCAGAAACTGACCAAATTTTGCATACCCCTTGAAAGTTGAAATATCTACGGAATGCTATGTGTCGATTTCACATGTTGTTGTTAGTTTCATTATTGATGGCCACCATTGTTAAATACAGAATCGTTGGATTTCTCCAGTGTTAAGTATACAGTCAGCTTTTGTCTGCCATGTTTTCTACCACAAACTAACCAAACGTGGCACACTCATTTACGATTGAGATATCAATAGAATGGTTCGTGCCGATTTCACATATTGTTAGTTTCATTGTTAGAGGCCACCGTTGTTAAGTAAACAATCAACTTTATCTTTCGTACTTTCTACGAGAAAATGAAGAAACTTTGCACACCCATTTAAGATTGCAGTATCTAGGGAATGGTACGTGTGGATTCCACATATTGTTGTTAGTTTCATTGTTGAAGGCCACTATTCTTAAATAAACAATCAACTTTATCTGCCATACTTTCTAAAACAAACTGACCAAATTTGGCACACCCATCGGATTTGCACAGAGATATCTACTTAATGATACTAGTCGATTTCACATATTGTTTTTAGTTTCATTGTTCGAGGCCACCAATATTAAATAAACAATCGTTGGATTTCCCCATGGTTAAATAAACAATCAACTTTATCTGCCACACTTTCAACCACAAACTAACCAAACTTGGCACACTCATTTAGGATTGAGATATCTATGGAATGGTACGTGTCGATTTTACTTATTGTTGTTACTTTCATTGTTAGAGGCCAGGTTTGTTAAATGAACAATCAACTATATGTGCCATACTTTCTACCAGAAATTGGCCAAACCTTGCACACACATTTAAGATTGAAATATCTAGGGAAACTCATCTGTCGATTTCTCATATTGTTGTTAGTTTCATTATAAAGATCACCAATGTTAAATAAACATTCGTTGGATTTCTCCATTGTTAAATAAACGATCAACTTTATCTGCCATACTTTCTACCACAAACTAAGCAAACTTTGCACACTCATGAACGATTGAGATATCTATGGAATGGTATGAGTCGATTTCACATATTGTTGTTCTTTCATTGTTGAAGGCCACCATTGTTAAATAAACAATCGTTGAATTTCTAAATTGTTACCTAAACAATCAACTTTATCTTACACTCTTTCTACCACAACTAACCAAATTTGGCGCACCCATTTACAATTGAGACATCTATGGAACAGTACGTGTAGATTTCACTTATTGTTGTTAATTTCATTGTTAGAGGCCACCATTATTAAATAAAGAATCAACTTTATATGCCATACTTTCTAGCAGAAACTGACCCAACCTTACACACTCATTTAAGATTGAAATATCTAGGGAAACATATCTGTCGATTTTCATATTGTTGTTAGTTTCATTGTTGAAGACCACCATTGTTAAATACACAATCCTTGGATTTCTACATTGTGAAATAAACGATCAACTTTATCTGCCATACTTTCTACCACAGACTAACCAAACTTTGCACACCCATTTAAGATTTAAATATGTAGAAAATAGTACGTGTTGATTTCACATATTGTTCTTAGTTTCATTGTTGGAGGCCACCATTGTTAAATAAAGAATCAACTTTATTTGCTATATTTTGTACCAGAAACTGACCAAACTTGGCACACAAATCGGATTACCACTGAGATATCTAGGGAATGGTACTTGTCGATTTCACATATTATTGTTAGTTTTATCGTTTAAGGCCACCATTGTTCAATAAATAATTGTTGGATTTCTCCATTGTTAAATAAACAATCAACTTTATCTGCCATACTTTTTACCACAGATTAACCAAACTTAGCACACTCCTTTACGATTTAGATATCTATGAAATGGTACTTGTCGATTTAACTTGTTGTTGTTAGTTTCATTGTTAGAGGCCACCATTGTTAAATAAACAGTAAACTTTATCTGTCATACTTTCTACCAGAAACTGACCAAACTTTGCGTACCTACGTAAGATTGAAATATCTATCCTATGGTCCATGTCGATTTCACATATTGTTTTAGTTACGTTGTTGGAGACTACTATTGTTAAATAAACGATTCACTTTATTTTCCATACTTTTTACCAGAAGCTGACCAAACTTGACATATTTACAATTCAGATATCTAGAGAATGGTACATGTCGATTTCTCATATTGTTGTTAGTTTCATTGTTGGAGGCCTCCATTTTTAAATAAACAGTAAACTATTTTCCATACTTGCTACCAGAAACTAAGCAAACTTTGGTTACCTATTTACGATTGAAATATCTATGGAATAATACATGTCGATTATCAAGGGCTAACAAGCCCTAGCCAAATTGTGTGTAATACATCAGTATGCGTTGGGATCAAACGATAATTATTCGTGATCAAACGAGCTGGACAAATTCCGATTGAATTTGTTTTCATGGTGGCTGTGGTGGAGGGGCTAACAGGTCATCGGTAAATGTTATTGTTCTGAAAATGGAATAGTAGAAAAAAAAAAACATATTTCATTCAGAACTTTGTTGCGCCAGAACTTGTTTATAACCAGTGTGAACTAGTTGTGTGCCTCCAGATTTTTTTTTTTTTTTTGTTCTCAGGTGGAGCGGGATGGCCCCCTACAGCGTTCCTAGAATTACACTCTAAAAGCCCACAGTGTTCCTAGAATTGCACTCTAAAAGCCCCTCCCATACAACTGACCTGTGCTTCCCAGCAGACACCTCACATTTGAACTCTTGAGATTCTATGTAAGTTTGTCGGCTGTACGTACAAATTCAGAGAATAAACATGTATTAGGGAATGAGAAGTTCTCGAAATAAATTTGCAAGCTGAATATTTTTTCGCGACATAAGTGAAGAGTAATTATATACCCTTGAAGAGTACCCTGGAGATTAAGAAAGCTCTAAGCAAAATAATCATTGAATAAATAGCAATGTAATCACAGTAATGTGTATATATGGCATGTTGTATTTCCACCAGATTGTCAGAACACTAATTATCTCATTTTTTGATGTGAGCGATCTCGCTATCGAATTTCCAGAAGAACATTAAAAAAAAAAAAAAGTTGTATTTAGGTCTATTCCATTTTAAACAAACGAAATACGTTGCGTAAAAGAACTTTCCATGTTAAAATATTTGATGCGTAGAGTAGTTTGTGTGGGATTTGATTGTTATTGCATGTATCTATTGCATGCTGAATGGGTAGCTAGGAAAGCAGCCAGGATATTCTGACGGTTGCAAGCCCGTGAAAATACAGAGCAACAGTTACTCCAAGGGAGTAGATAATAGATAAAAATTTTTAAAACTACCGTGGGGGAGATGGCCGAAATTTTGGTCCGGAACTAGGGAAGTTCCCCCAGGAACGCAGAATCACCTGTATACAGCTCTCATTGTTGAGACAGTAAAATTTTTCAATTACTCGTATACGGAAGATAAACATTACGAAACTATTTTTATTTATTTATTTATTTACTTATTCCTCGGGGGGTAGTCTATCTCAGAAAATTACGATTAGCATAATTCTGTTTCAGGAGTGCGCTTCGAACCCCCCCCAGAGGCGGTTTTTTGGGCGGGCGAACTATACCTTGTCCGCAGGTCCATACATTAATTAAAGTATATGTAACACACATGTACGTATATATATATATATATATATATATATATATATATATATATATATATATATATATATATTTGTGTATATATGTATGCTAAATGTAAAATATTTTTGAACCAATGTTTCCAATCCAAATAATAAAGCCCCACGGCTCCAACTCGCCAAGGGCTCCATAAGAACAAATTCCGCCTGTGTCGCCTTCTACACATCAGTGGCTATGCCCATAGTATATTCTATGATAACAATTGACTGAATGTGCTTTTCAAGTTTCACTTTCTTGGAAAGAGAATGCGTAAGACTCTGTTCCAACGAGACGAAACAGGACTCTTTGAAGCGAGACACGATACAATACGAAACGTTTTGTGAAATGTCTCGTCTCGTGTCTCGAAAAAATACAAACACAGTTTCTGAATTTGCTTAAAAATTTATTAACTCGGAATAAATTATTTGCTTTCGAAATGTATACCATCTTTTATTATTTCAAATGATCGAAATGATTCAATGTTTCAAATCCTACAAAGAACAGGAAATACCTAAAGAATTTTTTAAAAATGATTCTTACAAACAGCTTTCACTTCCATATTTCAATCGATTCAAGTTTAATTATTTTGTGATAGTGCTCCAGATTCAAATACAAATGTAAAGCGTTCATTGAGATCAGTGTTTCAGAAGATTTTATTCCGGGGGCTGGTGGAGATATCTACGTATAAAAATCCTGTTATAGAAGTACAAGTAGAAGTGGCAATTTTATCAGTAACTAACTATTGTTTCATGGTCTTTCTCGTTCCGAACCAAGACAGAAACGTGTCAGCCTTTCTCGATACTGAGTTTTGAAAAGATGCTGATTTGACAACAAAATTTATCTTTTTTATGATTTTATGATGTTATTCGAAGATAAACCATTTTTTAAATGGGAAAGTTATATAGGCCTCCTTATTTGTTGAAGTGGCGCCAGGGGTTCTGAAAAAAGGATATCAGAATAAATGGGGAAATCTTGCCTTTCGACTGTACTGACGGTATTGACAAATGTTCCGATCGAAGTAATTACTGGTTAAGTCGAATCTAAGCAGTCGTTGCTGGAAGATTGCAGTCGTGTTGTGTGTTGTGCTACCAAACAAAACTTGGTTAAAAGTTGTAATTTTAACCACTTGGTATAACAGCTCTTTTTGTGGGCCTCAGCCTTTCTGGTGTTGTATCGAATGGTTCTGTCTCGTTTCGTGGCGAGACAAGACGGGCACATCTTTTCTAGACGAGACGACACAGCCAGAAATCTCGTCTTGTCTCGTGGCAACACTAGACTCTCTAGATATATCAGTAAAAGGAATGACAACGTTCCTCACGGAGCACGTGTTAGCTCTCAGCCTCTTTTTTTCACTGATGTTTGTTTACATAGATGAATATATAGAGAGTGACAAAAGGATGAGATATGCAGATTCTCCTGAAACCACATTAAAATTGTAGCAGTATTTGGAGCTTGTTATAAATGAATGTACCGGGGAACTAAAATAATTCTTGGAATTGATCATACAGTATTGATTAAAAAAAAAAAAATGGAAACAAGTAAAGACAAAGAACTGAAATCGTGAATTTGTTTTCAAAATACAGAAATCTCGAAGGAATATCTGTTTAAGCGACTTTAATTGTAAACGAATTTTGAATAAATTTGCATTCCCTGAATTCTTATACATAAAAAATAGAAATCTTTCTTTTAGCGTACGAATGAGATAGGCCTACTTTAGGAAATTAGGCCAAGATAATTAAAATGATACTGTCCTTTACAAAATTTAAGGGGAAGACCATGATCGAAAAAGCATCAGTCAAACTATAAAGGTCAATGGTAGCTTTTGTCATTTCTTACGACCACTATATGCACCTTATTGCGAAAAATTTATTCGTATTATAAAACCGCTATCGTTTAATAAATGTCAAATTTAATAGATCTTAGAGATGAAATTGTCATTACCTCTGTCGCATAATATATTCTAGCTTTGGGACCCATGTCATTATATGACTTTCACGATAAGTGACAAGAAGAATATAAATCCCAAGTTCAAAACGTAAGGAAAGAAACCGGCTGTTCGCCCTTCAAATTATGAAAAATGTACCAAAATGGTTGAAATTATGATTTTGTATTTCTTTACGAGAGAGAATAATAAAAATAAAAATTGGAGCAATTATGTATGTATAAGGCCACTATCTTCTTCAAGTTACTAAACTAACTTCAAGTGTTTCAACCATTTTTGACACATATCTCGAAAACTTTTAGTGATATTAGAGGCAAGAATACGTGGTTGATAATGAGCTTTTTAATTATGTCACAATACTTTTGAACTTTACCTTATGAGAAATGGCATATTCCAAAAATAATTCAGTACCACCCTAACCTGAATTTTACCAAAAGATTAGCGAAAGTGATACGGTATGCGTCGTCCAGGGATTAATTCCCGGTGTGGCACTCAAACATTGCTGTGTTGACCAAACATCGAGAGAAAAGTTGGGAAACTAAAAGATAGCGGACTTCAATCTAGACAGCCGGCGACGTTGGATGTAGTTGTGCTGACCACTAATATAAGCCCGCTGCAGACTCAGATCACAAGGGACTGTTGCGCCAGGAGTTATATATATATATATATATATATATATATATATATATATATATATATATATATATATATATATATATATATATATATATATATATATTGGTGTTATTATTTTACCTTACCTCTCAGTAGCGTAAGGAAGGACGAATGGGCCTCCCCGCAAAAATGTTAAACGGACCCCCTCTATCCACATCCATGAGTCACGTAAAATTTACAGAGAACAGTTTTGACTTTCTATGTTCTATCAGTGAATCACAACTTGCTCATATGCCAAAAAAATGCACATTATTATTATTATTATTATTATTATTATTATTATTATTATTATTATTATTATTATTATTATTATTATTATTATTATTATTATTGTGCTATAGTTTTCGTCTATTCTGCTGTACCAACCTCGAGAGTCTACGACATCCGACATTTTTAATGAGGCGTAGTCGCCCCACTTTTTGTTGTTTGGTTCCATGCTGGTTTCACTGTCCTTTTCCCACCTTTGAAATACATAAGCACGGCAGATCGCGAAAACTCGACAAGTCGCGCTGTTTCCGAAATGAAGCTCCCAGCCATTTACTCACCCTGATATATCGTCGTCCTTCCCCATTCAAGGCACAAGCACCACACTGACTAATCGAGTGAGATTCTTGTCACGTTTGGCGCGCGGTTGTTATGCCTTGTAGCTCTTATCGCTGCACAATGATTTCGTTCAAAAAGTAGCGAGTGGTCATAATGTTTTCGCTGGTCAGTATAAGTTTTGTTGGCATTTAATTTACTAAATAATCGCTCAGGTGTTACCGTCTTCACAGGTAAAAATGATATATAGTTGGAACATCACATAATTTTTAACATCCTAACATTATAAAGTTTAACTTCGAAACGGAAATGGGCCTCTTTCTGTTCTGGGCCCTGCAGGCCCTTTAGTTGCGCCACAGCATTCTCTCTACTCAGAAGGATAGGGACAAATAGAAAAATCAAAATTTATTCTGTCCATTTTTCAAGCATCATACACTTCAGGAAAAAAAAAATCATATAATACTGATATGTAAGAAAATATTGGTATTGTTTGTTTTCTGTATACAAAGAACCATTTAGGTTTTTTATCTCATATTCTGGTAATCGAAAAAAAAAAAAAAGAAAAGAGCTTCATGTGATAAACAGATGAAAGAAAATTTGTCAACGCGATGCGAGATGTTCTCTGCAACCTAATTCACGTTTTTCGTACAAAAACTCTATTCCTATCTGCAAAAAGAAAAGATTTCTGTTACCCGTCAATGGTTGAGATTTTGCCCTGCGGCTGAACAACACGGCTTGTAAAAATAGACTCTGACTGACTGCAGGTGCACGAAGGGAAAAAAAAAAAACTGTTGGATTCCTCTCCCCGCCCACTTCAATTGTGGATATCCTGGACACATTTAAACTGAGCGGTACGATCTTTCAGTTCTTTCCAGAAGAGGTGCCAGCAGTGATTGCTAAATGAAAAAGTGAGCATCTGGTGGCGAAAAGGCGAAGTGCTCGGACAAGGGGGTGGGCACAGTAACCTTAAGGAAAATGGTGTTGAATGGAAGGCAGAGATCTTTCTGTGTGCTTCATTATCATGTAAACAAATATGTGATTAGTGTATACATGACTTGACTCCGTGATTTCTTCATGTGGGGTTTTGTAAAGGATCATGTCTACGTACCACCACTTCCAACAATATTGAATGACCAGCGTGCCCGCATCACAGCAGCCATTGCTAATATTGCTGAATCTATAAATAGTTGCAAATCGAAAGCAGATTGATGAGTCATGGTAACGGAATCTCATGCAAAGTAATATTGTCTAGCGGTCTAGTCCATTGCGTTTCCACTTTTCGATTACTTTTGTCTATTTTGAAGATATTATAGAAAAACTGTAAAATTAGCTGTAGTTTAATTTCATCTCAATTAAGCCCGTTTTAGATCTCTGCTTCCTTCTGACCCAACTATGATCAAAGCTCCACTCTATGTTTCTATATGTGGAGATCGCGACATTTCTAATTTCAATTTGTTTCTATTCAGGTTTATTGGTAAAGTTTCAGATGTTTCCAGAGATCCAATATAGATAAATACAATCTGAATATAATCCAGGGTTAGTAAGTATTGCCTGAAGCTCAACTCTACTTTCAACCAATCGTGTCAGTTTCTCCAGGTTAAGTTACTAGTGTAACTCAGGAAAAAATGGAATGCAGTTGCCGGTGATTATACGAAGTGTAGTACGATGCAAATTCGCCGAAAAACATCAAAATATCGTTGAAAAACATCGCTGTCAGACTAAAATAATTATAAAACCTATAAATATTATGTGTAGCTTCTTTTTACTGGAACATGAAAAGACTTATGTAATAACTAGTGCTGGTAGGCTTAACAGTTTCAGAATGCGCATATTAACTTACGCCAGATAACTTCACTCCTACAGTTCTGAACACAACAATACATTTCAAAATACAGTGCGCTGCTAGTATATAAAAGCGAACGACTCAGATACCTAAAACGAATAATTCATGCTCCTCCTCTTTATTAAACCATTATTGACACTCTATAGATCACGATGGCAACGAGTGGCGAAGATAGTAACTCACTTATTGACACTACTTCTAATACGTACAGCGAAATATCTATAATTTCCCAATTAAAAAAAAAAAAGTATATAGCCACTTAGGGCTGTAATTTCTTGATATTTCACTATTATTTCGCCAGCTTGTCGTTTCTTGTCTTCTTAATGAATCCACTGTTACAACCCGATTGCTTGTCGTATTCCAGAGTACGAGGAAGGGCAACACTAGAGTTCTATCAGCATAAAAGTACAAAGTACCATAACACATATTGTGAAGTAGTGATGGGTAAATTCCTGGGAAGACATTTTTCGGGAATATTCCCTGGGAAAATTCCCGGGAAGATTCCAAAAAATGGGAATATTCCGGGAATTTATACACAAACACAAAGAAAATTGAATTCTACTACTATATAATCATTTCAAAGGTAAGTTCGTTTCTTATCACCTATATTATTACTGTTATATCCAGAGGATTCTTTAAAATGTACATTCTGAACGGTGTTATGTTATTTTATTGATATTTTATTATATTTAGAGAGAATGCATAAATGAATATTTACTTACAATATGTTCTATGCAAGTAAATCTATGGAAAATGGTATAGAAATTCCACATACTTTTACACCGCTAAACAGTTTAAATTTATATGTAAGTAGATTTTCTAAACTCCACGACTGATATAAACATATTAATTTTTTAAATGTTATAAACAAATTAGGTTGGGTAACTATCAGAAGACACATGTCTCAACAGGTAACAGAAGACACATTTGAGCATACATATTTATGTTCACAATAATTGCAAGATACTGACCTAGTTTTATAATTTAGCACGTAATATTGCCACACACGACCTTTCTTCCTACTTGTTTTTCGAAATGTCATGCGTTAATTCACATGTAAGAGAAGTCTGAGTACCTTTTCAGAAATTCGAGTCAGAGACAGGAGACAGACCGACGTATATTACTAACTGTGGTTCGGGGTGTATTAATAGTACATCTCTATTTCTACATAATTTCTACATTACTTTACGAACTGGTTTCTTTTCATCATTTGTAAATTAGATTTCTACTTTTCAGTTCAAATGGAAATGGAACTTAAAATATCATATTATTAGTTATATAAAGTACTGTCAACCAATTTTATTTTTTAATATTAAAATTATTTAAAACCTATAAGTAAACAAATAATAAATAAAAATAAAGTAATTAGTCGCATGGTTCTTATAATTTGGAAGATAAATAAAGAAATGGAAATAAATTCCTTCCCGGGAGTTTATATACAAGTGAAAAAAACCGAAAATATTCCCATTTTTTATTTTCCTTCCCACCGGAAATATTCCTACTGCCCATCACTACTGTGAAGTCTTATTAAAGTATCTAAATGTAATGGCTGGGAAACAAGGTCCCTATTAAAAGCGAGGCTGGGAAACAAGTGTCCCATTACATGCAGGGCTAGGAAAATGGCGCTCATTACATACAGAACTGGAAAACGGAGCCTCATTATAAGCGTAGCTGGAAAACAGAGCCTCTATTTCAAGCGAGGCTTTGAAACAGGGACTTCATTACAAGCGGGGCTAGGAAACAGGGACTCAATTTTAAGCAGGGCTGGGAAGCGAGGATCCTATTATAAGCGAAGCTGGGTAACAGGGGCCCTATTACAAGCACGGTTGGGAAACAGGGCCACTTGCTTCATAAGAGCCTAGTGCATAATACATAGTACCGTTGTTGTATCTATGTTTTATCTTATTTGCCTTCTCTTATTATTTGGAAATTATATTACAGTCAGATTTTCTCTAAAAATTTTCGGGGCCCCCATGAGAGTGGGGCCCTAAGCTATAGCTTGTTTAGCTTATACGTAAATCTGGCACTGCACCAGTATATTCTAGCGAATAAAATAGATAATTTACGTATATCGCTACTGCAGGGCGATAACCATACTATATGTATCAACGCACGAGGCGCGAAAGAACATTGAGGAGATAAAACACGTCACACATATAGCAGGCAAGTATCTGCGAGAACCTCAAAGCTTTCTACTCAATCGCTTCCATGCCTGCAGAGTGAAGCTTCCATGCCTGCTGAGGTGAAAATGGTATTGGGGGTCACCTGGAATACCTTTGGGGTCTCATTTCTTAAGTTTTGCATCAGAGAAACAGCGTGTAATCTGTTTCCATTAACACAAAATTAATAGTATTTATTTAGTTTATTTAATAATATTCAGTAATTAAATTTCCCAATGCCTATTTTTGAAAATGGAGAGAATATAATACTTAAATTGTAATATTTTACATTTCCATTAACTAACTGATTCCATATATTTATTTTGATACTATTCTGGCCCGTGTTTTGATAGGTAATGCTTAGATATACACCCCTTCAAGAGAGGCATGATGATATAGACTATCAACGCTTGGGTATCATATGATGTCACTATTCCTAACAGCCAATAACTTCTTCCGTACCGGTATCAAAAATAAAGAATTAATAAAGCGCGCTACGTACTGGGAGGAAAGTGTGGATCATTTGGTAAGGTTCTAGAACACAGGTCCAACCTTAAATTTGAAATAAATAAATTTTTCTTACCTTGTAATTCCTTTTTACTTCTTTTTCTTGTTCCTTGCTTTTTCTTATTTTTCTAGTTCGTAAAGTATTCTTATGTTTTAAATATTATATTAACGAAATTTATATCCACTTCAAACTTATAACAGCCCACTACCATATTAACTTACTGAAGCACCTACTCATATAGGCCTAGAGGTTCATTGTTTTATTCATAAACTAATAATAATGTTTATATAAGTAATTATAATTTTAGACTTATTAAGTTTTTTTCTTTCTTTGATTTTATGCTCATGAATTTTATTTTACTTTGCTTTTTTAAAATTCGATATTCTATTCAGTTGCGGTTTCGTCTTCTGAGTTAAACTGTCAAAGCCTCATTTTTCTATGGCGGAAAATGGTTAGGTTGCTGTTCTATTTCGTCGGATGGTATATACATTCATGCTGTATATACTTTTATAATATAGGCTAAAATATTTTAAATTTTTTTTGTCGATATTGTTTTGCCCTCGAGAAATCTGTCAAAGTACGAATATAATGCAATATATTGCTTTGTAACATAATTTATGTGTTTTGCTATGATTTTATAATTTCTTTTAGTTTTCTATTCCTTGATTCTCTTGTGTTTGGTATGTATGTTTAGGTTTCGTGATTTTATAAAAGTTTCTTGTGGCATATAGTGTGGAGTTCTTTGAAATTCATTTGCTCGAAATTAATATAATGCAATATATTGCTTTGTAACATAATTAATATGTTTTGCTATGATTTTATAGTTTCTTTTAGTTTTCTATTCCTTGATTCTCTTGTGTTTGGTATGTATGTTTAGGTTTCGTGATTTTATAAAAGTTTCTTGTGGCATATAGTGTAGAGTTCTTTGAAATTCATTTGCTCGAAATTAGTATATTATTTTGCACTGTCTGATATTATTGCTACCATCCGGAGGGAAGTTAAATGATTTACCACACAATAAAGTCTTTGAAAGTATTATCTTACCAAAATACTACTCGTAAAAAGGACTTTCTTTCTAAGAATCTATATCCTGAAATAATGTATATTCTTTAATTAGAATGTATTTTTTAAAAATTAATATGCTTAGTTTCGTGTTTCATCTTTTAAGTTTACGTTGGGGGGGATCCCAACTGTTATTTTATAATGTAGATTATTGGAAGACATTCTTTTATGGAAGTGTTATTTTGGTTAGTTAATAGTTTGAAATAATTTACTTTGCCATAATTCGCCTAACTTGACAGGGAGACCAGTGTTCTAGTAGAACCTTACCGGATCATTTCGTTTAAAAATTGTTGGGTGATCCCAGTTTTTTGTTCTATCCTCTGTGCTACGTTATATTTATTATTTGACATTGACTTTTTGAGTTCTATGTAAGAATAGTCCGTCATAATATTGATAAGTAATATTGGTATGCACTTACGATTAAAATAAGTAAGCGCATATGAAAGAGGCTGTTGGATATTAACTTCCACTGTCGGAACATTTCTGCACAGTGTAGAAAACCAGTATTTTATGTTTGCGAGTGTGATGTTATTATTGCCAAACCATTACAAGGGGTATGAAAGGGTTAGGATGAGTGAGTACCAGAAAGCACTCATGTGGGGGTTACCGGGTCCAGACCCTCCAACCTTTGTAACTCAACATACATTTGCACACTTTCTTAATAAAACTATATATACACACAGGGTGCAACACAAATGCATGGCTAAAAGTGACGAGGTGATTGCGGACATCCAAAGAAGTAAAAATGTTCCTATAAACATGGGTCCGATGCCGTTTCGTTTCCGAGATACAGGGAGGTTCATATGACGAGCCCCAATGGTTCACTATGGGAAAGTGAATGGAAATGTTCAATATTACAGGAATAATACAATCAAGTAGAATATGCCTCTGCAGATACATATACATTATACACTAACCTAGAGAATGAAATTAATCAACTTTATTGATTATTGGGTTGCCAGTGTTTCCAACCTGGTACAAAGTGTTATGTTTTCAAATAGCATTAGACATCCACACGAAGTGAGCAACATTGTTACCCAATAGCATTACTTGTGACCTTCAACATTTTATTTCCTTTTTGACTTCATACGTAAGATTATTCTCATGTGCATTCATTTGTAATGACACAATAACGCTTTCATGCAAGAATTGTGATCTATGAACTGTTGTTTCCTATATTGTGCGCCGTTAATTGACTTCACACTAGGACACCTTGTCTTTCGAAAACGAAGCGGAATCTGCTTCACGTTTAAAAACATTTTGATGGTAATTAACATCATATGCTAACGTGTGGACGTCTACTGCTATTTGAGAACATAATACTTTGACCAGATTGGCAACATTGACAACCCAATAACCATAAATGTTGATTAGTTTCATTCTCTATGTTGGTGTAAATGTATTTGCACAGGCATAATTCCATTTGATTGTATTATTCCTGTAATATTGAACATTTCCATTCACTTTCTAATAGTGAACCAAAGGAGGGAGTCGGCATTTGACCACCCTGTACCTCGGAAACAAAGCGGCATCGAACCCATGTTTATAGGAACATTTTTACTTATTTGGATGTCTGCAATCACCTCGTCACTTTTAGCCATGTATTTATGTTACAACCATATATATTTGGCAGAGAAATTATTGATGTCGCGTAAATATTTCATCTTACATTTTATTTGTACTCTTTCTTTTCTTATGAAAGAATCTAGTTCGTATGTTTTGTAATGAGAAAATAGATGGCAATATTTAAAATACATATTGTCTTTCCGGATGTACAATAATAGCAGTTCAATTCTTCATAGACAATACTATTTTGTAATATTAAACTCCCTCAAACTTTGGACATTCCCAACAAAAATTTCTGGATACACACCTGGTGAGTACAATGTCAAGTGTTTGTTGCACTATCATCGTTTACGCATAAACCTTCCATTACAGATTCTCCTACTCCCTATGGACGCGTGACCTCCCGCTGCACTCCTGCCCTGACTAATTTCTGAGATTTCTTTTTTTTTCCATAGCACTCTCACATTTACTGTCGATCAATTCTTATAGTTTTCCTCCTGCACTAAATTATTTCCACTTGCTATCTGACAAAAATTTTAAGTGGCCTGTTCCTTTGTGTCGTTCTTTATTTCTTCTTTTCTGTTTTTATTCTTTCTTCCTTCTACCATCTTTGTCTGATGAAGCATTTAGCGAAAGATCAATAATTTGTTTCGATGTTTTTCTTCGTATTTATGTGTTGATTAATATTTTATACTTGATTTATTTTTGCTTCCAGCAACACAAGTCTGAAGTCCTTCGTGCCAATATATTGCGTTAATGTAAAATATCAAGATGTAAGTTATTATCTTTCATTCGTTCTATTGTGTTGAGAGTACGGTTGCCAATCGTCCGGTATTTTATCGGATGGTTCAGTTTTTGATCTCCTTGTCCGCTGTCCGGTTCGATCTCAAAATCGGACGTTAAATGTACGGCAATATTTTTCTTACTAGCTCTTTTTCTGTTCTACTCAGATTATTTTGGAGTGACGAAAAGAATCGTTTGTAGATTAACATACTTAAAGTGGAGCTTATAATTCGCTTTGATGTCGCTCTGATGTGCGCACAGTTTACTGAAGAGTTGAAGGCAGAAACAATTATTGAAATTATCAGAACTACTGAAGGTAATAAAAGTACATTTTGAAGAGCGCAGCTAGCACTGCTCCATCCTCAAATACATCTTCCAATTAAATAATGCATCCAGATGAAGTAAAAGCATGTAGGCATTATGAGAAACTACCAGCCTCAGCAAAGCTGGTAATACTTATTTTTCAAATATATTTTGTACATGACATAATTATATTGCGAATTATAATTCCTTTTCTGTTTTCTCTGAAGATCAAACTTGTCAAGGTACTGGTGTTTCCACATCTTGACTATTGGGACTCAGTCTATTCTGATCTAACATAAAATCAATCAAAGAACTTGCAAAGAGTGCAAAATGCCTGCATTAGATTTATTTTCAATTTAACTTACAGGGAACATCTCACATCTTTTTATAAAAAAAACTGTCATGGCTGACGTTAGTTGAAAGAAGAAATTTACATAATCTTACCCTATTGTACAAAATACTTACTACGTCAGAACCATCGTACCTAGCCCGTAGATTTTTATATTTATCAGACTTTCATACTAGAAGCACAAGATCACAAGATAATTTCTTGCTCTCCATACCCAGTCACAATTCTGATTCATACTCAAAATCCTTCACAGTAAGAGCGACACGTCTCTGGAACAGTTTACCTCAATTAATACACAACGTTTCCACAGTTGCCAAATTTTAAAAAAATCTGTAAATTCTCTTCTCTTAAGTAAAGATAAGGATACTGGTAGCACATGATGCATCTTCGTTTTACCAAATTATTAATAACCCATATATGAACACATAACCAATGGGTATCCTATGTTAATTTGTACAGCTTATACATATGTTCATACTTCTAGTACCGCTATATGCAATATGCAATTTAGGTTTCTCCATGTTACTTTGTTTCCTCTAATGTATATTATTATCAATTTTTGTTTTCAAGTGTTTAACTATTTTTTTTTACTTAAGTAGTATAGTATTTTTTATGTGGTTCAATACTTTTCTTTTGTAATTGTTAATATTTTCTATGTATTAGTGCTTTTTTTTATATATAAAAAAAAGAGTGTATGCACGTGGTTAAGTGCTCGGAGAAGGCTGCAGAGCCTTAACTTCGCCACGTAAAATAAGTCATCAATAAATAAATAAATAAATAAATAAAGTATTATTGATAGTAGACTTCAAAAATTACATGTGCCGACTCAATCAAAACTGGAATAAGTAAGTTTAAAAAAGGCTTCCAAAGTAACTAACTAACTAACTAACTAACTCTATGGCCTATGGAACCCGCAGGTTCAGTGCCGCGTTCACAAAAGCTCTCCACTGACTTCTATCCTTAGCTAATTGCATCCAGTTTCTACTTTGTATTCCAATCTCTGCGAGATCCATCTTAATATTGTCCTCCCATCTGCGCCTAGGTCTTCCTAATGGTCGTTTTCCTATGGGTCTTCCAGTCAAGGCTTTGAAAGCGTTTCTACTTTCTTCCATTCTAGCTACATGACCTGCCCACCTAAGCCTCCTAGACTTGACGACCCTAACAATGTTGGGTAAACCGTATAAACTATGTAGTTCCTCGTTATGTAGTTTCCGCCATTCCCCATTCTCGTTCCTCTTGGGTCCGAATATTCTTCTCAGGATCCTGTTCTCAAATACTTTCAGTCTATGTTCTTCCCTCAGAGTAAGTGACCATGTTTCGCAACCATACAGAACAACAGGCATGATTATCGTTTTATATATTTTAAGCTTCAAATTTTTCGACAGAATTCGCGACGACAAGAGATTTTGAACCGAATAGTAACACGAATTCCCTGCTTTTAGTCGACATTTAATTTCTTCGCGAATATGATTTTCATCTGTTAATATTGATCCTAAATATTTGAAAGTATCCACTTTATCAAAAGTATTATTTAATATTTTAACGCCCCCACAATTTGCCGTATTACGGTCCCGACGCACTTCCATGTATTTAGTTTTCTCTGCATTTACTTCTAAACCCATGTCCCTGCAAGCATTTAATAATATCTCTGCATTTATTTCTACTGTTCTCCTATCATCCCCTATTAAATTTACATCATCAGCATATGCCATCACCTGGTGAATACCGTTCAACTCTAGGCCCTGGTTGCTATCTTTGATTTTCCTTATAGCGTATTCCTTCCAAAGTAACTAAAGTTAATAAATTCGAACATCGAATCGCTCAGTTTTATGTGAAGTAACTTTCAGGTTGTTCACATTTTTGACGAGCAGTGATGTCACAATCCTAATAGTATATGCACTCCAATTATTTTCATTTTCAACAGTTGGCAACCCTAGTTGAGAGAATAGTATTCAAATGCATATATTTGAATCACGCTCGACTCTAGCCATAGGAACTAAACACACGGTTCTGATTGGTTGGTGTTATTCGTTTCTCGCCACGTAGCATACATATAGCGTAAAGCAAACGCCAAATTCTGTCGGCCGTCGTAGCCGAGAGTACTAGCGAGCCGGCTAGTAATGGAATTTCGCTTTTGGCATGGGTTCAAACTCAGCCCACGGAAAGCTTTTAAAATTGTTTCTTAAAAGAATCATAAAAGTTTTAAAATAAGATGAAAATAATATTAATTTTTCCTTGTATGTAATATATAATGCTTAAATTATGCTTTTCCCAGCATCTACCTAGAGATTTCTGATAGCCCTTATAAACAATGACGTTAAGTGGAGTTGTAGGGTTTTGTATGGGTAGTTGAGTGATAGGGAGGGGGAGATGCTGGAGGTACCAGGAGGGGGAAAGATTTTGCACATACAACTTCATTGCTAAAAAAATATTTACGAAACAGCCTGAGCAAGCGTCAGCGAGCGAAGGGGCTTAGAAGCCCCACAGGGCTCGTTCTCTTCCACTTTGATTCTCATGATAATACGTCACACTCGGGTGATGCAACTTCGATATAAATCTAACCTCACCTGCTTGCATGTGATCAACTTGAAACAGTTGACTAGCTTACTGCGTGAAAAAATGGTATTCAAATATATTTTCAAATGATGGTAATGAGTTTAATTGTAAAGATTATTTTATTTCTTTTAATTCTTAGCTAATTTCAGTTATTATTCTTCACTATTGCAGGTTTGGTTTTCTGTATGAGGATTCTAGGACATAATAGTGAGATCCAATATAAAAAATAGTTATATATAATATTTTCTTGAATAATTTTAGGTATTCTACAAGTGAAACCGAAATAGAACAATTTACATTAATGGTATAAGTAAATTTACGCCAAAATATTGGTGCAAAGACATAAATTAATCTTATTTATGTGGTATTCAGGATGAAGCCAACAAAAGAGCATCTCAACGGACTGGTCTGGACATCACAAGTTTCTTATTTCGGGTGAGCCCGTTCTAATAACTTTGTTGTTAATCCTATAAGTGTTTTAATTTGTGTTAATTTTGTTCAATGTGTTATCTTAGTGTTTTATGTATCATGCCTTCTAGTTTCATATCCAAATATTACTATAAACTATGGACTATCTTTCAAGATGGCGGATGAAGAAATAATTACGCTGTCTCACAAAATGAATTAATCTGTTGCTATGGAAATCCAAATATCACCTTATATAGATAATCAGGAAATGTCTCAAGTACAGTCAATAACATCTGAAATATGATATCTCAAGGTATATTACTACAAATGACCAAACATCGGCACCTTCAAGTAAAAACCAATATCGTGACAGTAAATATGTAGAAAAAATCTATACGAATCTCATTATTCTGCACCATATATTGTATATGTAAAGTCAACTATAGAGGCTCTAGAAAAAAAAATATTATGTCACTCAGTCGAAAATTTTATTTAGCTGACATACAAGGAATAACTGCCTTTAGTGTAATCGGTAGAAATTTGATTAAACTCGCATTTAAATCCGGGCTAGAAGCAAATATGCTTTTAGATCACAATATTCTAAAACAAATCCAATGGGAAGCGTTTATCCCGAATCACATTTTGTTTTCAACTAGGATGATAAAAGATGTAGATCCTGATATCACTATGGATGATCTATTAAAATACATTAAAAGTGAAGTTCCTGACACCTCAGCACGTAGAATATTTCGCTTTGATCATAAAAAAAGGTAGAATTCCTACCCGATCTGTTGTATTTACTTTCGACTCCCAACATCTCTCTAAAGATATCAAAATATACTATTTATCCATACCAGTGGAAACTTACATCCCAGGTATTAGACAGTGTAAATATGGGTGCTGGAAATTTGGGCATTAACTCCGTTCTTGTAAATTAAAACACAAACTGTGGAAAAAATATGGTCAGCCGCATGAGAAAGCAATTTGTAATAACACGCAAAAGTGTGTCAATTGTGGAGCTTCACATGAAGCATATTCTGCCCAGACAGAAAATACAGGTGGTTTACAGGCGTCTGTGAAACATGCATAAACAGGCATATTTTTACAGGCGCCTGTACATGCGCCTGGAAATGGAACACTTTTAAACGCATGAGACAGCTATCGATTTTTTTCACGATCACTGCATGTTCATTTCACGGAAACAGGTAGTTTTCATGTTGATAGAGTTGCAACCTTGCAACGTAAAAAAATGCGTGTAAACAACATGTAGAGAGTGGAAAGACATGTACGTAACCGGCATAATCCATATAGTTGACATATATGTTACCTCATGAGGATCTGACGACAGCTGCTTTTCATTAGATAAGAATGTAATTGACATGTTACATACATGTGGAATACAGGTGTTAGGGAATTAGTGGGTGTGTTAGCGGAATATACGTGTAAAGTACATCGCATTAAGTACTATACATGTGTCAGGACCTTGCATATGTGCATGACAAACTGGAGACTTGGTGCCTGAATATTACATGTATCCTACATCTGTAACATTAATGATTCACACCAATCAACCTTGTTCATGGCATGCACCAGTTTAACCCATTTATTGGCAATCATGGGGACTGCATTTTCCGTTTACTTACACATTGTCTGTACATTGGATATAGGTGGGTTCACACTTCGCATGTACACGAAGATAATACAGGCAATGTATTCAGTTGTAATCCCATGCATTATACATGTGTCAGAACCTTGCATAGCGAATATCGAACTGGAGACTTGTGCCTGAATATTGCACGACTTCTATGCCTATAACGTGAATGTTTAGCCTCAATCCACCTTGTTTATTACATGTATCTGTTTAATACATTTAGTGCCAATCATGATTATTGCACGTTCCCGTTCACCTGTACATTGCCTTTACACTGCACGTAGGGGAGTTACACACTTCGCATGTACACGAAAATGATAAATGTAAAATAACATATTCAACATCATGCTATACGCATGTACACGAAAATGATAAATGTAAAATAACATATCATGCGTTTTCCGTGCTATACCTAATACATGATATTTACATGTAATGCGAATGTCACATATGTATATTACATGTTGATAAACAGGCACCTTCCTTGTACTTTTCATTCTTACTGTATTGCGAATGTTATCAACAATCCACTCAAGGTACTTTACATGCACATATTCCATCTATTTACTTGCATGTGAGTGACTACGTGTACATTGCATGTTCTCATTTTAATGCACAGGCTCTATACAACTCGTGTTTCCGTGCAAAATTTCCAACAGAAGTTTAATACTTTTTCGACATGCATATCTCCTGAAGACGATGTGCCTGTAATATTTTCTTTACATGTTTTCGCCGAAACAGGCGCCTGTATAATGCCTGTCAAAATCTGACAGGCTTTTACAGGCAGTTCCATGTACAAAACATTGCATGTTTCCTCGAAAAATTTCATCACAGTGAACAAAGTGAGGAGAGAAAAAGGCAAATGCATATCATGCAACTCATGGGTCTGCATAAACTTTCATTCAATGAAGCAAGTAATAGAATAGGTAAGATATCTACATATTCTTCTCAGGTTCAATCCCCTTTAGTCATGTTACAAAACAAACCTCCCTTACAGAAATAATTCCCCAAGCTTAATGCAACCATAATCTTAAATAGTAATAATAAGTTGATGAAGTCACAAATGAAGAAATTCTCTTTTAACATTGGATATGAAACTTCCCCGGAAAAAAGAAAGGGATTACATCTGAAATCAGGCAGCTTCTCTATCCCAAATTCTTCGTGTGTGACTCAACCATCACACTCCCTTAATTCATCGGAATCGCTCTCCAAAATCTTCAGAAGGACAATTTTCTTCAATGTGAATCATTATCAATCCATAAGACACGAAATAAAATGGATTCTATATCGAATACAGGAAACTATCATTTCAAAAATCAAATAGATGCCTCTGTGAATCTAGATAACTTCAATACAACTAAAAAACTATTGCAAAATAAGCATATCTTCTCTCTCAGAGGAAAAACCTCTAACTTTTTCTCACCTGAAAAATCCTCAAATGCAAATAACAGCGCAAATCTAAATGAATAATCTTCTTCTTTACAACAACTATCGTTGAAACACACTGAAGCTTTAAAGAAATTAATGGCAACTATAGAAAATATAGTAACACAGATATATCATACTTTAAATCTTAAAAAATATAGATCATGGGAAAAAATAGGCGACTTCGCTCACTTAGTGTTATTCAATGCAATAGCCAAAGCATCTATAACAAAATCTTTTTCATTCAAAAATTAATAACATTCTTTAATCCGGATGTTATAATCTTACAAGAAATCTGGAAAAACCTAATCTTCCAATATCTCTTAAGAATTATAATATAATAGCACAAGATAGAGAAGATGGATATGGAGAACTTGCTTTTTGCATCAAAACTAATCTAAATTTAAAATTGATCACATCAATATAAGTTGTCCAGATCATAACATTCAATATTTATCTGTACTAATACAAAATATTTAATTTTTAAACTTATACATTCCTCCACATATCACCCCAAATGTTACAGTCTGGGAAAACATCATTTCGAAATATGATTTTGACTTTATTCTTGGAGATATGAACACACAAAGTAAGCTGTTTGAAAGTTCTAAAGGAAATACCACAGGAAATAATTTTATAGAAGCATTAGCTATCTCTCAACATCTTGTCATGAATGATGGTACTCCAACCAGAATTATTAAAGCCGGGAAGAGCGTACCAGATGTAACTATAGTTAAAAATCATCATTATATATATACTCATTGGAATGTCTATTTTGGTCCAGGAGGCAATGACTATTATCCAATTATATTATCTACTCATGAAACCAATCTTAAAACTTCTGGCACAATGGACATTACTACTGATTTTAGATCAAAATTACAAAAGGTGACTTGTAAAATAGACTGGAATTCATATCAATCTGTATTTGAATAAATAAGCAATCTATGGAAGTAACACAAAATAATGATTTAGGAAATAATATTATTCTCTTTCACAATATGATAAAAAAAATTGTATCAACTTCAAAGAAAACTTCTTATAACACACAACAATTTACAACAAATAAAGATAAAGATAAATCCAAATTCAATTACAAAATATGGTGGAATACAGAATGTCAAAAAGCTATAAATGCATGTCAAAGATCATTTCAGTTATTTTTACAAAATAATTCCAAAAAGAATTTCATAATATATCAGAAACATAAAGCTACAGTTAAAAAAACATATTATATTATAAAAGGAAAAGCTGGTAACAGTTTTGTAATAATATTTCATTTATTACTCTCAAGTATAAAATGGAATTTTTTTAAACAACAAAACATGAAATATTAGAATTCACAGATATATACAGAAATTTGCAATACTGAACAAAAATGGATTACTGAATTTCATCATCAGCCAACTCCGCCAAATGTGAATAATTCAAGAATAAATATCATGCAATATATAATTAGTAAAGAATCTTCTACTCTTGAAATAGATTTCTCTCAGGTGGTCTTCAATATTGTACTTCAAAATCTACATACCAATAATTCTCCTGGAATTGATGAAATCTATTATAATCATTATAAATATCTATCAGAAAATGAAAAGGTAATACTATTAGCAATATATAATAACATTTGGAAAACTGGTCATGTCCCACCTCAATGGAAACAAATACTTATTATCCCTATCATTAAAAATAAAAGACATATAGGCATTGCAGATAATTACAGATCTATTGCATTACTTCCATGCTGGCTAAAATTATTTGAAAATCTAATCTTACATAGGTTACTATGGTTTTTAGAGTATCATCAAAGACTACCTCAAAACATCACAGGCTTTCGGAAAATCTCTTCTACAAACGATGCAATTGGGCCAGTTATCCTCGATAAGCGTATCTTGAAAGGAAATTTGTCATGGCAATCAGCATTGACTTAAAAAAAAAGCGTATGACTCAGTTATCTTACAAGTTAGATCTTCTTGCTGAAAAGATGCATAAAATCAAGATACCTACTAAATTCATTAGATTTATTCACAATTTACTTATAAATAGAAGAGTATCTGTTACAATAAATAAAACCTATAGTAAATCACGAACAACATTTTCTGGTCTGCTTTAAGGTAGCAAACTGAGTCTTATCCTTTTCAACATTTATATTTTGGATTTAATTTCAGAGACATCAAAAGATATTAAAATATATTCGTATGCTGATGATGTTGTAGTAATTTTGGGTACTAACGATCTAACTAAAGGCAAAAATAAACTTGAACACATCCTAACCAAAATGGTCAAATGTTCTTTTGTTAATGGGATTGAAATAAACTGGAACAAAACCATATACTCCGTTTTTACGAGGAAAAAACAATACACCATTCCAGAACTTATAATAGAAGGACATACTTTATATCACAATAATTGTTTTACGTAGAGATGCAAGGGCTCGGAAAAAAACCGGCTTTTATGGAAAAAACTCGGTTTTTTCTGCTTCGCTTTTTTGCTTGGGAAATTTTGGGCTTTTTTGAAAATTCTGCTTTAAATTGATAAACCAGATTTTGTTTCGCTTCTCTACAACACAAAAAGTCATTTAATTAGTGGTTGATGCCGATAATAATATAAAACCTCGAAAATAAACGATGAATTTCGAAAAGATATTTCAAACAGTTTTACTTCTGAACATATTTACATTATGAATTCCAAAGGATTAACCAATGTATATAATAAGATTTTTTTTAAACTCCTACATACAAAAGTAAGCAGGGTTGGCAAGAGCCATGGTTGGTTTTGAAAATGCCAAAAACCCGTTTTTTGGGGGGAGTTTAAACTAGGCTTTTTTGGTTTAAACCAGGTTTTTTTGGGTTTAGATATTTTGCTTTAGGTATTTATATTACATATTGACAGAAATAAGTTTGTTTCGCCTTGGTGTTATTATGCAACAACGGGGTTATGCTGGAAGAGGTCACATAAGCTTAAAGAAGTCCGATCAGTAAATTTCTTAAATTGAGAAACTCCCGCCCTAGCCATCGGGAAAATCCCGTCATTACTCTAAATGTAAAACAATAACGGAAAAAATCCTGTTATTGCTTTGCATGTAAAATTTAAAGGTCAACGTATCATAATCAGTACGCTAAAACTGAGGTATTAAATTACAAATTTAGTACGTACATATCATTGAAAGTACAATCCAAGCTAATGTTGGAAGCTACGTAGGCAATCGATAAATTTTGTCAATTTATATCAGTATATTTAAGCAACCTTGGCTTCTTTATAAAACAACAGGCATTCAGGCATGCAGAAATATACAATTTAGTTTCGTTTCGTATGTTCAGGCTTAACATCCTTACGTAATACCGAGGTTATCAAGGAGAAGACTCGCTTAAAGTGACATCCGAACCGCTACTTTGTTTACGCATGAAAGAAGGGTTGTGGTTCGACCGAGAATTGAACATAAGACACCTTGATTAAAAGGTGAAAAGGAAATAAAATTAATGCAGATGGTTTGATGTATGAAAACGTCACCATGCAGTTCACACGATTCGCATTTTAAGTACCTTTTATTTTTTTCTTCGGTTTAAACCAGTTGTTTATTTTAAAAAAAGAAGAAAAACAGCTGGTGTAAACCAGCCAACCCTAAAAGTAAATACTTCTTTTAAAAAAATACTCAAATAAGTAGCAAAATTCTATGTAGTATTTTTACTTCAAAATATTCCATACCCTCTTTTTGGAACAAAATAAAATTAAAATAAAACATAAGAAAAATACTTAGATTTATATGATACACATAAAAGCTGCACACCTAGAGCTTTTGGTTTTGTATATTCTTGAAATTCTACAGTTTTATATAAGCACCATCACGGTTTATTCAGTCCTCAAATTTTCTGTATTTTTAACAAGAGGGATTGAACACGAAGGATGTGAGATAAGAACATGATAACCCATAATTTTACTATTTTAAGAAATTAGAAATTTTCTGCTGCACAATCCATTTTGAAAGTCGGAAAGCTGATTTTTTACATAAGTCTATACATGAGGGATTAAATGAAGCGGTATGCGTTGCTGCCTATCTGATGCTGCGTAACTCAGCAATTGAAAATTTGTTAGTTACCATGTTCTTGGCTCACACCCTTCATATCATTATGGAACTCTCCCACCCCACCAACACACACACACAAAAAAAGGACTACGGAATATATTTAAGTTAAGATAAATACAACTGCACAACAAACATGATTGACTGGAGCTTTTGCGCTTCTATCGAGAAGTCCGGAATTCAACTCAGCATTCGACCATTCTGACAAAACTTTTCTTCATTCCATCTATGAAGTAGAAATAGTGCATGTACTGTGAGTTGGTTGACTTCATTTCTTATTGTTTTTAAATCGTTATTATTACTAATTACCAGCAGTGACGGTTTCGCGAAGGTTAGGGGGGCGGTCTTTCGGACTGAAGCCTGTTCCCCAAAATTACGGAATGTCTAAAACAAACGAAATATCTATTAGTTATGCCTTTACTCATAAACTTTAAGCTGCCGTCAAATAAAAATTACGAATGTTTAGAAAAACTAAACATTAGTAAGAAAAAAACCCTCCCAAAATACTTTTCTAAATCCGCCACTGATTCTCAGTATAAAATGATCTTCAAGGTTGTATCCGGAAGATTATCGCTAAATATATAAACGAAACGAAATACAGTATTAGTTATGCCTGTACTCATAAACTTCAAGCTCCTCCCAAATAAAATTAGGAGATTTTAGAAAATGAAACAATCAGAGAAACCCGTCCCAAAGTACGTTTCTAAATCCGCTACTGATTATTTGTATAAATTAGTATTCAGGGTTGTATCCGGAAAATTATTGCTAAATCGTTGCACAGCTACAGTATAACAGAAATGTGGAAGTACGGTTAGACGGATATATTGAAAAACGTACGCTTTGACGGATACATAGGAAAACGTAAGTTTAACTTCTGCGTTAGGAGCTAGAGTACTAAGCTCTTAGAAATGAAACAGACGAGAAACTGAAATGATATCGAGAAGAAACATATCGATAACTCAAAAGTTAAAATAAAGTTAAATAGCCTCTAAAATTGCCCTCAAATACTACATTCTTCATGTTAGCTTTAATTCGTAAAACATGTGCTCCATCCATCTTGATGGTGAATTTTAGAGCGAAATATGGCATTTAGGTCATGGAATTCTTATGTAAGTATAGAATATACTATAAGAAAGCTATTTAGATAGAAAAATCATGAAAATGAAAAAAGCCAAAATTTCCAAAATTCTCGTTTTTTCCCAAAAAAGCCGGCTTTTTATGTGAAAAAAACCATCGATTCAAAAAAGCCGGCTTTTTTGCATCTCTAATTTTACGTATCTTGGACTTTACTTAGACACAAAACTCAACTGGAACCATCATCTATCTTATTTAGTTACAAACTTAAATAAATATCAAAACATACTTAAAAGTTTGAGCTCCAAGCGCTAGGGAATAAATCCTACTTGTATTCATAAACTTATTACACAATGTATCATAAATAAAATTTTATATGAAAGTATCTTTTATACTGAGGAAATGACTTACTTTTACGAGAAATTAACAAATTTCATCTATGATGTGCTCACAATTATACTATCTCAAACTAAATTCTGTCCAAAAAAATGTTATTTTTGAAGAAACTGGAACGATTCCTCTACAATTTCAAATATGTAAACTAGGTAAAAACTTTATCTTATCCAGAATGGCGAAAACAAACAATATCATCATTCATAAATTACATCAGATTTATTACATAGTTGGAAATAGAAGAAAAAGAATACCACACAAGAAGAATCTACCATGGATATATCAAGCTTACATCAGTATTAAAAAGTATGAAGAAATAATAGTTAAAACACCTTCTTTACCTTGTTATGTGATTGACTATTTTAGTAACCTAATACAAATTAAACCAATAACGCCGAAATATTACATATCTAATAATATAGAAAAATACAAAATATTAACAAAAATATTTGGAATGTGCACTTGGATCAACTTTCTACTAAATGTACCTTACTTTTCATGGATGCATCAAAATATAAGGGGAAAAATATTGGTGCAGCAATATTAATTCCTGATGTAAATATCGTTAAAAAAATACAAACTTCCAAACACTTTCACAATTTTTGAAGGAGAGGCTTTCGCAATATGACAAGCTCTTATACAAATTAAAACTTTAAAACTACTTTGTTCATGTATATGCTCTGATGCTCTAAGTGTATTTTATGTTTTACAACAGACTAATTGGACCATCAAAACTACATGGCTTCTACTTAATATTAAAATTTTATACAAACAATTACAAGAAAAAGGTATATAATTAATTTTTTTATATACAAAGTCACACTCAAAAATAAAATTCCATGATGAAACAGACCTGGACGCGAAATTGGCATGTGATAACGGACAACCTGCATTAATCAAAACAAGTCATTTAAATCTTAAAATAGTTGTTTGCTTAGAACAAACTCAATCAATAAATGAATGGAAATCACTTAATAGACAAGGTCCAGGCAAGTATTACTGGCAAATCATAGATATAAAAAAAACCTAAATCATGGAATTTCATACCTAACTGGACACGATATCAATTAATCCTGTTTTACTGACTACTTTTTCATACCGTACTAACAACACTCCAAATTATATCAAATAAACAAAATTGAAACTAATTTATGTTGGTGCCAAAAAGATATTGGCTCTATTGACCACATAATTTATGCTTGTGAAAACACTGGAAAAGGAAGGACATTTTTATTGGCAAAAATTTGTAGAAGTTTTGTATATGGACCTTACTATCTACAAAATCTTCTGGCAATAAATAATTGGAATCTCATTCACACCATTATAGAATTCCTACAACTCAATGAAATTCAATTAGGAAAGAATCTGATGAAGTATTTAGCGAAAACTCATAATTATAAGATTATAATCAAAACTTACAGAACCACATCAAACCATTAACTTGTTTCATACCAGTCCGTAAATCCAAATGTAATGTACTTAACGTATATATAGGATTATTATAAATGATTGGAGCGATTTCACAACTCTATAATAACTGTATTACTGTATATATTGCGATAATTTTTTCATACACATAGAAAAACTCAAAAAGTTTTTGTTAACAATTACAAATTTTCGATATGTGCCCCATTAGTGATTCGGCAGATATTAAGCCGAAAATCAAGTTCTTCCCACACTCGGCGCAACATGTCCCTATCAATGGGTTCAAAAGTATTGTTAATGAGGACTCGCAGTTCTGGCAGGTTTGCTGGTAGAGGAGGTGTGAACACTGAATATTTCAGATAACGCCACACAAAAGCAAAGGTCTACGCATGGGCTTAGGTCAGGAGAGCTTGAAGGCTATGACATGTGAAATGCTTTGTCAGTGCCTGTCGCCATCTGGCCTCACTGTTGTCGTTTTTTCGTTCTAGCCATTTTCCTAAAACGTTTTATGAGTCTTTTTCTGAAATAATATCTTGTTTATATTTTTCTCCGTTGTTTTCTTTTGTTTTGTTATCTTTACACACTTTCCTCATCGAAATTAACACAATTGTCTTTGTTCCGCTTTAAACACTTTTTAAAACGTTTTGCGACATTTTGGAATTGCAAAGTAAATTCTTATTTGGACACCTTAAACACGTTTAATTCGAGCAAATCTGAACTGCTCTAACTGATCAAACACCAGAGATTGCTGTGACATAGTCACACGCTACAAGTCTTTACTATCGTTTTCCACCCTCTCCTGTTAACAATTTTTTCTCAAATATTTTTTATCTGAACGAAACCAAAACAACAAAGGAAAAATCTTTATTTTTACCCCTCCTTTCTTTCTTTCTTTTCTTCCCTTGTAGGTTAAGAAAACTAGCTATCTCCACTTTCTTTGATGCCAATTGCGGCAGGATTCCTGTTAATCCTTTGGGAACGGTGGTGAATGATTCAAAATAGGCGATGACAAGTCACGTGTTTTATATTTTTATCGAGGTCAATGATTTCTTGGGTTCAAATATGTCCATTCCCTCTTAGCCCTTCAGTCAAGGTAAATTATTTTTTTTTCTTTTTGGGAACCTCCTTTTAGGATCGGAAAGGAACTGATTCTTTTCTGCCTGCCTGGCTCAGTCTGCAAATACCTTGAGTCAAAGAAGATACGTGAAAATGTGGTCACCTTATGCATATAGGTCTTCACTCTTTTTCTTTCTTCCCTTTGAACAACAGGGTGTTCATCGTCGTTCGTGAATTTGAATGTACTAATTGCGCATAACAAAGTCACATATGGATTTATAAGTGTTCTTAGCGGTTGGCCAAGAAGAAGTAAACAAATAGCTTCTTCCATCATAGCTAAGTAGCGAAGTTCGGACATGTCATATTCATTCTCTACATTTGTATCGATTGTCATCTTATTTTTATTTTTGTTATATTTTTTCATTTTCCAGTGTATTCTTTGTTAGCACATGGTCCTCATTCCCTAGTAGTTTGTATGTATGCAACTCAAAAGATGCGTTTGATTTGTGGTAATTAGCATAGTAATCACTGCCTTTTTATAGTTTATGGAAATGAACTTTTGAAACTGTACTCAAAATCTGAGATATATTCTCCCGTGGCTATATGTTAACACACACGCTGGGGATGCGCCTCTAGTGAGCAGACATGTCAGGGTGAGTAATCGCATAATTGAAGATTTGTTTCAGCAATTGCTAATACGACTGGTTCTCCATGTCATTGTCTGTGTCTGTATAAGCACTTCAACTGGAGGGGGCCTTTTCCATCTTTCTTTTCACTGTACAGTTTGCTGTCCACGCCAATAATGTTGTCTGGAAAACTTCAATGTAATGTTTTACTTTATTTGAATAACGTAGCACATAGTGAATCAACTCATCTGTAATCTAACAGTAAAGTAATTGTAAGTGTTGACTTCTTGAGCTGTCACGGAATCGATATTTAAAAAAAACAAGGCATAAAAAGTGCAGCTTTAGCGGGGAGTAGAAGCACAAGCTCGACATTTGAATTGAGATTTTTCAAATATTTTGCCTTCGATTAGACTTTCATGCCAAATATCGAGACCAACAACAATCCTTTTCGCGTATGATAGGCTAATACCTAGATTTTTTTTTTTAAAAAGTAAGTCCGGTTTAACTGATAATTTTAGTGGTTTTCATAATACTGAAGTAGTATATATATATATATATATATATATATATATGCAAGCTGTGTGTAATAACGCGGAATGGAAGATTTCAATATGAGTAGAAACATTAGCATATGCTTGTGATCATGGCTATCTCTTGGGCCGAATTATTAAGTAAATGAACCTTAGAGGACTACGGGTGCAAGAGTGAGTACATTTAAACACGTTCAGAAAGATTAGGTATGGTGTGTGCATGTCAGACAATATATACATACATAGTTATTGTCAGTAGATTATTGGATAAATAAATCTATTACTTATTAAAGATGTCATATTTATGTGTGGGGGGGTAAGACATTATTGTCTCATTTTGAAGTATTGCACCTTCAGACTTTACGTCCTGTTGGCCTAATTTTATCCCCTCCCCCCAATATAGATTATCTAATTCACACACTGATTTTACCTAAATCTGTTCTGATAATCTCCAATAATTTCATCTGCGTATGGAGTCAATCTTGCTAATATAATGTTTAAGAGGATTTATTGGATGTTGAGAGAAGAGAAATGCCTCGATAAGTATTAAATCTGTTTTGTTGCTTTTCTTCTGAACTGGAACAATGATTGATTTGTCTTCACTCTTGTGGTAATTCCTCCTTGTTCCAGATAATGAGAATGAGTTTGTGTATCTTGCTCTACAAGTTTTCCCCTCCAGCTAAAATTAAGTCAACCAGAATTTCGCTACACCCGGAGATGTGTGTTTAATTTTTTTAAATAGCGATTTCTATTTCTGTCTGGTTAGGTTCTGGAATATACGGTTATGCTGCATGCATTTCATTTTCTCCACGCGCATTAGTTTTTGGCTATGTGTTAAGCAAATCTTCAAAGAAATCTTTCCATCTATTTAAGATGCTATCTGTATCAGTGAGAACTGTTCCTTAGGTTTCTTTAATATATAAGCACGAAGTTGATAGCCTTTCTTAAGTTCGTTGATGCATTTATACATGTCCCGAATGTTTTCGTTTTCACTATTATTTTCAAGTTAATTAATTTTAACTTTCAAAAGTCGCGTTTCTTTGTTCTAAAAGTTTTAGAAGTTGTCTGCCAGGTGACAATGAAATTTTATGTAGTTATTTCATTCGGATTTTGTAGCCAACGCAGTTTCTTCTCTTTTCTTTTTTCTGCTCCTTTAGTACATTCTTGGTTGAACCATGGTTTGTTCCTATGTATTTCTGCGTGCTCCAATATTTCTTTGAACACTATCTTGAACACTAGTGCACCCCGAACCTTCTAAAACCGAGAATCTACTCGACACTACAATCTGGCCCCTCTCCAAATCTAACAGAATTTTCATATGGTATTGCAGGAGATGATCAAATACCCATTCTATTCTTTCTTTAAACTGTATTTTTTAAATCGCCATCCTTATTTGCTGTTGGGGCATGTGAATTTAAAACAATGATATTACACCACCGACCCTTAAGAGAAGTAAAAGAAAATCTATCATTAACAAATTCAACCTATGTAATTGCTGATATTATGTATTCGTTTGTGAACGGAAAGCCCTGTTTCTAGTTGGTAACTTTTAATTTGTTCCCCGTAAAAGAAGTAAAATTTCCCGATTTGACTTCTCCATTTCCTTCTCATCTAACTTCCTGATATCCCACTAGGTCCAACCTCTATTTCTAAACTCATTTTTTACAAATTTTAACGGGCCTGCCCTATAGAGACTTCTTATATTTTATGATCCAAATCTCATGTCGATTTTACTTTGCGGAGTTCGTGCCAAGTTATCAGTTCTGACGCAAGGATTCTGCGAAATGATCTGAACAATCTTTTTTTTTTCTTTTTTTTTGTTTACAGGATGAGGTTGTTAGCCTCACACCAAATTCTCAAGTTGGATTATCACCCCTTGTCTGTCCGCGACTACTTACTCAGTATATTCGCAGCTAACTTCTATACCCCAGAGGCCTTCTCCTCGATCCACAACCTGAGGACGCGCCGTGCCGTGATGACAGGAAGACCACATTTTACGGAAATTAATACAGCTGTATTTCAGAAATATAACAGGTGCTGATTATCCGAACACTGCTTTAAAACACACAGGAACAATCAATATGCTCGGATATATGGATGCATATTAAGACTGTGAAAGCTTCGATGCTGTAAAAATCGTAAATTAGAGACTAGTGTAGTATTACACAAATTCATCGTATGTTTGACTATCCAAACTATTCTTGATGTGTGACATTGTTTCGTTTTATAGCTATATAACTTTATAATATTTTTGTAAGTGATTCTACTCTTTAACTGTTCTCTGCCAATAGCAAGTATATGAATTTGTAATACAAAACTGAAATACAGAAGAATAAAAGTTTTAGAAAATAATGTGATATTTCGCAGGGCATCTTATGTAAAGGGCGCCTTGTATTCTTCACAGGTTCTGTACTACCAGTCAGTATTTGAATTTATTAAACAAAGCTGGTATACAGGATAACTAAAGCCACTTATCTGTAATGTGGTGTTTCGTAGGGCGCCTTATGTAAAGGGCGCACTGTACCTTTCACGGGTTCTTCGCCAACAGTAACTGTATTTATTGTACAAAACTGTGCTATACAGAAGAGTAAATAAAATGGTTCATCTTTGCAGCATCCACAGTGTCACTATTCATCTTTGCACATGAATTCGACACTAATGTCGTTCGTATTTGACTTATCTTACATGTCATCTTCACCTCTTGGTAGGGGTGGTTTCAGTGTCTCGCCCCCATATCTATGGAGAAATTTCAACCAACGTTAAGTATAATTATAAATTACCACTTGAAAAATAACTGTACAGATGATCTTTTTCGGAGAGGAATTCGTTAACTACGTTTTCGATATCAATGTATTGCCTTTTTTTGCTTTCCGTGCTGAAAATTTTCAAAGGGCTCAACTTCATCTGCACAGTTGTGCTATGAATAAGGGTTTTAGTGGTTTAATTCACTGAATGCTCGCTTAGATGTTGCTCTCGTCACAGGAAAAGTAACATACAGTTATAAAAGAAAAATGAAAATAAATATTTAAATTTTACGTCCCACGATTATACCGATTACGCTAATGGAGACATTGATGCTGAGAAATGAATAAAATCGTGGAATGAAGAAGTGGGAGAAAACGGGAGAAACCCGACAAAACTCATGCACACGGTGTTTGTCCATAATAAAGTTCATTCGGCGCGAGTGGGGATCTAACCAAGGACCCCATGCACCATAGGTAAAGATATAAAGGAATAGGCGTCTAAACAAACACGGAACGTTACTATCAATGGGAGTTATATAAGATTAGATGCTTAGTTATTTCATTCTAAGTTAAAATTTCAATCAGTCTTCTTCTTCATTACTGTTCGAAAACTTAAAGTTGTTGCTGCAAGGACGTGATAAATCTTTTTAAGTGAACTTCACAGTCTATAGCTCCTTCATAACTTCTGTTTCATCTAAAGCTAAAGTAGTTGCATTTTAGACATTGTGGAAAAAGTGTGAAATTATATAAACACCTCCAAAGTGGAATTACGAAACTTCATTGGGCCCCTTTTTGCTGTAGGCCTCCCTCATCACACTCCCGTTAGTTACGCCGGATGCATGATACAGTTTTCCCTTTTAGGAATATTTTCTAAGGCAGTACGAGGTTTTTTTTTACTGCGGTGTGAATTGAGTTGTATTTGCTAGAACTGTTTTTTAAAGGAGACGAAAGACCCTATACTCAAACACAAATCATGTCTTTGAAAGCTCTAATGGAAAATGAAACGAATCGTCGTATACATGTTACGTTTTTGAAGAGAAAAAGAGCAAAACATTGATTGCACAAACGTATAATGATATCATTTGCATGCAAATTTATAACTTATAAAAGGTGTTGGCTTGTTAGATGAGGAGTTAGTAAACGGGATTCTTCTGCTGGTGGTCCTACCTTCGAACAAAACATAAAATAATAACTCAAGAACAACATGGGTTTCTAAAAACCATGTCTACACAACCAGCCATTAATAGTCTTTCAAACTCTATCTCAGATGATCTTGACGAGAGTAATTATGAGACAGGTGTCTTCATTGATCTTTAAAAAGCGTTCGATACCGTAAATCACAAAATATTACTGCAGAAACTACAATATTATGGAATACAGGGGAGTCACCTTCAATCTTATGAAAAGCTACTTAAAAAATCGGTCGCAATACACTAGTGTGAATGGACACAAATCAACTACAGCACTTGTAAACTGTGGAATTCCACAAGGTTCCATATTAGGGCCATTACTATTCTTTTTATATATTAACGACTTGCCATGTGTATTGAAAAATTCACAGTGCTGTTTGTTTGCGGACGATACAGCATTTTCATGAAAGGACCAGAGCTTAAAACTGTATAGAAGTCGATTATTATTTCTTTTTAATTAGACAGATTATCACAGTGGTTTCGAATTAATAAATCAACTTTAAATGTTGATAAAACTAAGTGTATATTCTTTAGAAACAAATATAAAATGCAAAACATTAATGACTATCCTATTACAATAAGCTCTCAAACAATAACAGCTGTTGAAAACATAAAATACTTAGGTGTTTGGTTTGATGAGCATTTCACATGGGAGAAACATTGTTCTGAAATCAGTAGAGATGCGCACGAGTCGAGACATGTCTCGAATCTCTACTCGACTCGACTCGAATTTGAGTCGAGACAGTTTGTAAAATTCATAGACGAACCTAGACAAACGTATTTCTCGACTCTTCGAGCCGAGACACGAGTCGAGTTGAGTCAGCTCCTAAAAATCTCGACTCGACTCGAATGTCTCGAAAGTTTTGTATAATTTTTAATATTATTTTGAAGAAAGTACTCACTCAGAAACACTCGACACGAGAATGTTTGAAACTGCAGTACTTGTTAAGTATTTGAGGAGTGCTGTGGCGACAAGTGGCGAAACCAAGGGAAAACGACGTCCAAACGTCGAGGTGTTGGGCGCTCACCACCTCATTACATATGTCGGACGTCGTAGGCTGGCCAGACTGGTAAAACAGAAAAGGCAGTGTACTCCGTCGGAGCTAACATCAGAGTTTAATGCTGGGCAAAGTACAAGTGTGTCTGAACTAGTGTTGTAAAATTTCCGGAAATTTTGAACCTGTTGGTAAAAAATCCGTAACACTTTTACTTTTTTTCAAACGCGTGAAAAATACAAGTTCAAAAATTTCAATATTGCGAATATTAAAAAAATAACCCTCGAAAATAAAACTATTATTATCTGTATTAAAATAGTAGAATTACGCGTATATCTTGTTTGTCCCCACAGAAAAGTTTATATGTTTGTGTCCAGTTCTTTCCACAATGAGATCTTGAACCCACAAGTGCTAGAAACGTGCCGTTTTCATTGGGCAATTCCAAATTTTGTGTAAATTGTCCAGTTTTAATGATTTTTTTTAAAAAACGTGGTCATTAGTTCTTTATTAAATTTTTTTGAGTACACTGGAAATACTGAAAATTTTGTAAAGGTAAAGCATACTCTACTAGTTATATATTCCAACACCACATAGTTGTATATAGGGATTGTATATCTCTCCGGTGTTTGTTTGATGGCCAAATGATATAAAAATGAAAAATAACCATTTCTCCAATCTAAGATGGATCTTCATTGTTTAGAGATTTTTTTCCTAATGAACTCCGTATATCACTGACATAATTAATTGTGCGTGTAATTTATTAACGTTTGACTAGGGACCAGATTTTAGGGTGCAAAAATGTGGTAGATAAAAGGGAATAAAAGGAGCTGAAAAATCATTCAAAAAAGGTGCAAAAAGGTTGCTAATAGGAAATCTTTATTAAGTGCTGTAATATACAGTTCCATGAACATTCTTTATTCATTACACCAGCTAATATTGTTAAAATCTTGGCTTTAAACATTTGACATAGATTGCAAAATTGTTTTGGGGGCCGCGGTGGCTCAGTGGTAGAGCGTTCACCTCTGGTGCTTGGGGTCCCGGGTTCGATCCCAGCCCCCGCCAAGTGGACTTTGTGGTGGACAAACACCGAGTGTGTGGGTTTTCTCGGGGTTCTCCCGTTTCCTCCCACTTTCTTCATTCCACCATTTCATTCATTACTCATCATCACCGTCTCCTTTAGCCTACCCGGCATAACCGTGGGACGTAAAACTTAAAGATTTCATTTTCATTTTTTGCAAAATTGTTTTATTTAATCCCAAACTTGCACAACATTTAACACTCTTGTAATAAAATTGTGCTTAAAACAAACTCAGTATTTTAAGAAAGAAAATTTTAATTTAGCAATATTGTGCCTTGAGAAACCGTTACATACTACTGGGTCTTCAGGAACTGGTTATACTTAGTTATTCAAATTTCTATGTTTTCGAATGTTAGTTTCTGTCACTTGGAGCTCAGGAGGTCCTTGTATGTGGAGAAACTTCAACGGAAACCAGTGGTACATATTTTGTAAGCACAGGGACAGGAAGTTCAATTGACGTGGCAAAAGTTTCTATGTCCGGATTGTTTCGCAAATTCAGTACAAATTTATCCCTAGCAAATCCACCAAGATTGCGTCTAAATTTATGGAATGTTATGTGTGAAGTAGGTTGAAAATAAAACTGATTATCCTGTCCATTTAAAAAAAAGAGAGAAAAAAAGGAATAATAAAGGTGCTGAAGTCTAAAAAAAGTAAAAAATGGGAAATTTTATGAATCTACCAAAAAAGGTGTGCAAAATTCACTAGAAAGTTGCAACAAAGTGCGTTCATTTTAGTTCGTTTTTGATTCTTATAACAACTACCTTTTTAGAAAAGGTGCTGCACCTTAAAATCCGCTCTGTGCTTATTACGTAATACATGCAAAAAGAAAGAAAACACTGGTCATATATGAATTAGAAATTCCAACCACAAGTGGGCTCAAATCTTGCATTCGGAGCGAGATATTAAAAAAAAAAATAATCGAAAAAATTCCCCTTGCCGATTTTTATGAAGGCGTCCTTCACTTGTATCTGTAAAGGAACATGTACAGATATGAGGAATAACAAGGAGATTTATGCTCATATGTGAATGATGCGCTGTGCAGAGAGCGCAGGTTCAGCTAGTTGAAAATTAATAGTATGCACCTATTTCTGTTATGTCGTTTATTCGTGGATGTGCATTAATTACAGAACTTACAGTTACATACAGTTACGTACATTAATTACAGTTACGTACAAGCCTACTAACATGAAGTGTTCTGTTGCAAGAAATAGGTCTATTGAATGAAACTGAGTTCTCAATATGCTCTCTGGTCTGGTGAAGTTTTGTTAATTTTAACCAAATTACTTCTTAAGAAAAAGAGCAGTAGGCAAATTTCGCTGATACTCATGCACTAGAACATATAAGTACTATTATTTAATATTTTAATATAGACATTTATATAAACTTTATGTACAAAATCCTGTATGTAAACAAATACATGTTTTCTAGTGCGACAGATTATCTATTACAATCAAAATGAAAGTAAATATGTTTCTAATTTAATAACTCCTGAATAATCAGACCGACCTCGATAAAAGTTTCAACATATATGATGTTCGGGATGGTTTTTATCACTTCACTTTTAAGGTGTAACTTGAGGGAAGGGGAGAGGGGAAAATGACAGATATAAGTGTTGAATTCATGATTTTCGAGGTCGCTGAAATAAACAATGACAGTTCCAATGTCGTTTAAATCAAAATTCAACCCCACAACTTGGAGGAGGGAGAAGATATATAAAAATTTATGAAAATGACCGATATTAGTGTCAAATCGATAGTTTTCGGGGTCGTGAGATGAACAGTGATACTTCCGGCTGTTTAAATCCAAATTCAGCCCCGCAATTTGACGTAAAAGGGAGGATATATATACATGCAAGGGCGGATCTAAGGGGGGGGCTACGGGGCTATAGCCCCCCCCTTGACGCTCAGGTTTACACTGGATAAAATGGGCTTCAATTCAGCTTTACACTAGATAAAACGGCAAATTATGGTTTAGCCCCTCCCTTGATCATATCCTGGATCCGCCAGTGTATACATGTATATCTATATCTATATCTATCTATCTATCTATCTATCTATCTATATACTGTATATATATATATATATATATATATATATATATATATATATATATATATATATATATATATCGATTCTTTCTGGCGGTACGCAAAGCTACGGCATACCGGCATGATTTAATGATAGCGGAATATTACTTTTCTTTCTTAAAAATAGGTTAACAAGAAATTTTAAAAAATACCATATAGTAAATGTATAGGTTTATTGAAAATCAGTTTTTATGTTTATTTGTTAATTTTCGTTTTCCTTTTTTCTCTTTGGAAAAAGATCTGCGAATCTTTGTTCCTTCTTGAAGCCAGTTAACGTCCTCGCGCTTCCCTTTGTTCATTGATTTTTCGCACGGTGATATAAACCATAAAGGCTCTGAACCGACAGACTTTTTTCTGAGAAGACTAAAGTCTCACAAATTTCTCTGGCTAATTCAATGGCCATTACAGATGGAAAGTTGATGGTTGAATTCCTGAGATAAATAAAGCAATAAGGCAAAAGTGGACGGTGAGCAAAAGTCACACACACACACACACACACTTACATATATATATATATATATATATATATATATATATATATATATATATATATACATACACGACATGCGCATTCAGTAAATGGAAATATGTACTCAAGATGCAGAAATACTAGAAAATTTCTATTCAATTATCTATACAAGCCGGCTACGAGTCTTTTGTTTTGGCCACGTGTATAGTCCAAACTACCCTTTCCTCCTACCAACTTTACAATTTAGGATTGAGCTTCTTATGGGATGTGTAGTCTATTGAAGAACCACACAAATGTTATCGAAACTATTGTGCTATTGTTTCATTGCATGATTTGGCAGAAACTTCTTTAGATATCGAAGCTCACTCACTTTTGTTACTTGCGGATACGTCCAGAAAAGCAATTTAGTAAACCAAGATTTCTGTCTAAAATCTTAGTTTTTTTCTCTCATTGAGAAGCAACTTAACTCGTCGTTCTCTCGAGTTTGTGCTCAATTACAGGTAGAAAAGATTGTAATTCCATCCACAGCGGCTCAAGAGATCCTGTGAACCTTAACATATTGCAAGCGGCTTCGGTTTCGGGGACACTAAAATGTCGTGGGATGGATTTTCAGCAATGAGGTATCTTTCGTTTAGTTGGTCGTATGATTTGTTGTGTGGTGTGGCAGACAAGAAAGCTGTAACTATTTTCGAATTATGAAAATTTTAATTCAATCTTAAACGTGCGTATAAAAGTGCAGTGTGTAGAGAAACGTCTAGTAGTTATCTCCAGATGTGACAAAACATGTAGTCGCTTTTTTAAAATTACCAACGACCATGTGAGTACATTTCTTCTTATTTTATGAATTATGTTTTAAAATATTATGCTGTCTTTTCGTAATTTGCGTTGCTGTCTGGAATAGGCTATAAAACGTAGATATTTCAACAGAGACGTACGCAGTGGGTGGAATTTGGAGGTCAGAACACCCAAAATCCTTATTTTTGTGAAAATTCTAGGGGCAAGTTTACAAATTTTAATATAATTTATCCTCAAATTAAATTTGAACCCCACCAAATACCTTTGACCCTTCCTAAATAAATAGAGGGCAAGGTGGCTCAGTGGTAGAAAATTCACCTCCGGTCCCTGGTTCGATTCCAGCTCGTGCCGTGTGGAGTTTCTGGTGGGCAAACACCGCGCTCCTGGGTTTTCTCGGGATTCTCCCGTTTCCTTCCACTTTCTTCATTCCACCATTTCATTTATTTCTCATTATCACCGTCTTCTTTAGCCGAACCGGCATAGCCGTGGGACGTAAAACTTAAAAGATTTCTTTTCATTTTACCTTCCGAACTAAATTCCTGCGTAGTGCTTGTATTTCAATTATCTTTTATGAAAATTCTGTTCTACTCAGAAGTGTAGGGTTTGAAGTCTAAACATTGTGAGTTAATTGTGCTATATATTGTGTTTGTTTATTATTATTATTATTATTATTATTATTATTATTATTATTATTATTATTATTATTATTATTATTATTATTACCCTGAAAGATATGCAACCAACTTTCCAACTTTTTAATCATTGTGAACATGAGGTCCAGCGTACCGGAAACTTTATTATTAAAAAACCGATATATATATATATATATATATATATATATATATATATATATATATATATATATATATATATATATATATATATATATATATATATAGATACATGGCCGAAAATGGCGGTCAAATCAATACTTTTCGGGGTCGCCGAGTTGAACAGACGATGTCGTTTAAACCCACAAATTCAGTCCCATTAATACTCCTAAGGGGGGACGGGAACAGGTAAAGGTAATAGTTTTCTGGGTCGCAGAAGTGAACAGTGACACTTCCGATGCCGTTTTAATCCAAATTCGGCCCCACAACTTGGAAGGGGGAGACGATATATAAAAATGATTGAAAATGACCGTTATTAGTGTCGAATCGATAGTTTTTGGGGTCGCTGAGCTGAACAGTGACACTTCCGGCCATTTAAATCCAATTTCAGTCCCATCAGTACTCTAAGGGGGGATGATGACATGTAAAGATAATTGAAAATTACCGATATTAATGTCGAATTTGTAGTTTTGGGACTCCATAAGTTCATTTTTGACAGTCTTTTTGCCCTTTGTGTCCAGAATGAAACGTATTCTCCCCGTGCGAAGGACGGGTATTCAGCTTGTCTTTAATAATAACGAACGGCAATTTCACATGTTAAATTCATTAATATATTTGTCGCTGCTTAAATTTACTCACTTATGCGTTGTATGTGTGTATATGTAAATAAGATCATCTCTCTTTTTGAGTTATTCGAAAAATATACAACGAATAAAGAGGGATTTTACCAGAAATCAGAGAAATAAAAAAGTAGAATTAAAACCTGTTGCTTTGGGTATTTTTCCGTTAGCGAAATACATTGTGTATACAGTAGGACATCGATAATCCGAACGCGGTCCCTAGAAGCTTTTTACATTTTGTCTTAATATAACGCTAGCAATAAACAAACAATAGTGTGTCCGTCGACGTTGTGTGAAGTCAGTGTTTTTACAAAAGTTCATTCATACGTAATTGTTTGCCATACATATTTTTATTTTTTAATTTTCTCTTTGGTCTATAAGCTTTAACTGTGACTTACAAGATCAGTGTAATTTAGTGTACGAGCAGGTTCTTCAGAAACATAAAATGTAAGTAGCCTTACGTACGGTATTGTAATTACTATATGTACTGAGTAAGCACTGTATCGATAGAAGAACATACCGTGGAGTATATGTAATCCAAAATGGTATTTTCGAAAATCCGAATAATATGAAAATCCGAATTACCTGTGGTCCCAATTAGTTCGGATTTTCGACTTCCTACTGTATATACTGCAGACATGTTTCAGCAAGTAAGATAACTAGCATCAGGCCAAGAAATAGTTTTTAAACTGTATTTTCCTGTTTTTGCCAATTTTTCCGAACAAATTATTTTTTCTAATGGATTCAAAATTTCCGGAAATTTTACATAGAACAAGGAAGATATCTCTATAAAATATGTTTGATTTAACATATTAACTAAAATGATTCTGGCCCCGTTATATTAACACTTTCCTGCCACCAAGGGGGAACTTCATAAGATTGCTCAAATAATTTTAATGCGTCTATACTAATTAACCTAACTAGGATTATATTTTAGTTTCTTTTGCAGCCATAACTCCGTTCTATCACGGTGCTAACTTTGAAGTGTTTGGGTGAATTGTGCAGAAAATTTCCCTATTCTAATACGAGAAACATAAGTACTCAATTATCTTAACTCTAAACTAGTAAATACAAAATAATTTTAATTTTGAAAGCATAATATAATAAAATATTCAACATTTTCAATTTTACCCAAATTTTCCGTTTTCTTTTTCAAGTTCGGGAAAACCGTAAAAAACTGTTTTTTTAACCCAAAATTTCCGTTTTTTTCCTAGGCCTTCACAACACTAGTCTCAACATACAGTGTACCGAACACTCCTAACAATGGGCCTCCGCAGCCGACGACCCATTCATGTGCGAATGTTAACACCACGATATCGGCAACTATGACTGAAATGAATACGTGACCATCGCCACTGGGCCTTGGCATAGTGGCAGAGTGTTGCATTGTCTGATGAATCCCGAAACGTTCTTCACCATGACGATGGAAGAGTGCGAATCCGTCGTATTCCAGGGTAACAGCTCCTTGACACCTGTACTGCGGGACGGAGACAAGCTGGCTGTGGCTTAATACGACAATCTGGGGAACATTCACGTGAGCATCCATGTGTCTAGTGGAGCTCGAGCAAGGCACTATGACAGCCGAGGCGTATCGCACACTGCTTGCAGACTACGCACACCCCTTCATGACGACCATGTTTCCCAACGGTAGTGGCATTTTTCGACAAGATAATGCACCATGTCACAAGGCCAGGAGTGTGATGGAGTGGTTCGAGTAATGTAGGAGGGAGTTCCAAGTGATGTGCTGGCTCCCCAAATCGCCGGATCTGAACCTAATCGAACACATCTGGAATGTGATTGAATGTGACGTCAGGACGCATCGCCCCTCCCCGGAATTTACGAGAATTAGGTGACCTGTGTGTCCGTATGTTGTATCAACTCTCTCCAGCGACCTACCAAGGATCATTGCATGCATTCCAAGACGTGTCGCTGTTGTTATCCGTGCCAAAGGTCGACATACTGACAATTAGGTAGGTAATCATAATGGTCTGGCGGATGTGTGTGTATATTTTAACTTGTATATTTTGTCTCGACTCGAATTTCGAGACGTCTGGACTCGAATTCGAGTCGAGTCGAGACAGAGACTGTCGAGTCGAGACGTGAGTAGAGACAGAAATATATTTTCGAGTCGAGACAACATTTTCTCGAGACGAGTCGAGACCGGCTTAAATCTCGACTCGCGAGCATCCCTAGAATTCAGGAAAAACGTTTCGGTAGACATTGGGTTATTCTTTAAAATATCAAAAATGTTTCCGGAATCGATCACAAGAATATAGTACTATGCATTCATCCACCCATACTTTTCATACGGAATCGAAGCTTGGTATGGAAACTTAAGTGCTAAGCTTAAATATAATCACCTTGTTCTCAGAAGAGAGTAATAAGAATAAAAAACGAACATTTTCTCGCACATAAAGAACCGCTATTCCATGACCTGAACATATTAAAATGAGTTAAACTTTATTTTTATATGATAAATTGCCTAATGTACAGAATCCTCAAGAAAGATGCAATTATATTTTCAACAAATTTGTAGAAATAAAACAGTCAGTTAGTACACATGCAAAGACAAACAAAGAATTTGAAAAAAAAAAAAAAAAAAAAAAACAAGATCAAATTGGGGCATCGAAAATATCAGGTATCAATGTATTAAGGCCTGGAATGTCCTTCCCCTATGTGTCAGAGAACTACAAACTTTTAGCAAATTTAGAAAAAGAAAAAAGCAGTTGGAAAAGTTTTCCAAAGTTGAAACAATACTATATTAATGTGTCATTATTATTAGTATTATTTTTATTATGAACTTGTTAAGTATTTATAGGACTATTAAGTATTTATCCACCATTTTAGAATATGTAAATAATTTCTGAAAGGGAGAATCATAACCAGCAGAAGCTCGACCTCTCCCTGAATCAGGGGCGTCATTTCAGACTTCGCTTGGGGGGGGGGGCAAGAGCACCACTGACATAAGGCTTTCACATTTTGTACTAGTATATTAGTAGGCGATCGATTAAAGTATATGCATTCCTCATACTCTTGGGGGGGCAATTGCCCCCTCCTGCCCTCCCTAAATGACGCCCCTGCCCTGAATCATTTACAAATATTGTTAAGTAACTCTTTTGTACTCATATACATATTAATAAATTATAATTCTATAAATTCTAATTCTAATTAATCTTGGACAAACCTATAACCCACTTTAAATCCTATTTCGTTTAACAAGATTTTCACATTTCCATAAATGTTGGCAAAATCAAGAGATAACATTTTTGTGTATTAACTTAATCTTTAGAAAAAAAAAATTAGTACAATTTTTATACTTGATTCATTCCTTATTACCAAAGAATATATTCTGACTTCGTGCGTTAGGAAATGAATTGACAAGAAAGAAATTGATTAAATGGTGAATTGTATTTTCAAATTTGTACAAAAGTACTCAGTGGAATTATAACATGTATGTTTCACTTCTACAATATAAAGGTTTAAAATGGAGCTGGTGAACAATAAATTCAAGCTCGACTATAGTGGAAGTTCATTTATTTCATTGCTTTCGTAGTCGACATATTAACATATTAACAAAACGTAGAAACACACTAACAAAATTTTGTTCGTGAGATATGTTATGTCATGGTATTTTTATGTGTTTTTTTCAGTGAAAATTTAAGAAACATAAGACGTAGAAATGACGTGACATTTTAAGTGGTATTTACTTTTGATTTTGAGAAAATATGCTATTTATTCAATAGTATATTAATGCATTAATGACATAAATTAAACTCTAGACATATCATAGGAGAGTCAAGTTCTGCCATCTTTTCTAAGAAAAACATGAAATGAAGCTAATGGTCGAAATATGGATTTCCGTTTTGGATACTGACCATAGCCTGAATCTAAGAAAAAAAAAAGTGTATTGAATTGCAACATTAAAACAATGAAATAAAACATTTATCTCTGCAGGTTATACAGCACAAACCTAGACCGAGAAATTTATCTTCAAATAGAGTATTGCATTTCTTGGCAATGTGACATCGAAATTAGGACATAAGCGATCGAAGTCTTGCTGTTTAAAAAATGGTGAATCTATGAACAAGTATAAGAAATTTCTTTGAAGATTTTCCAAACAAAATAAGCATGCCATGAATATTAGTACAGGGTTTTCATAAAGTATGGACGGATTTAATTCGCTTATATTTTACATAAAAATGCTCATATTGAAATCAAATAAAGTGCAAAGGGTAGCGGAAGGATTAAATTTTTACCTGTAATCTGCACCAGCACAGTTCATTCACCGCCACACCTCCAACTGGGCGCCACTAGGAATCGACTTCTGTGGGCTGTTGATGATGCTTTCCCTTACCCTGCTCACTGTTGCAGGCGATGTTGGCGGCCTCCCACTTCCTGTCTCCACGAACTTAGCATGCCACTTTCGGATTGCACTCTCAGTCGGTGCCGGCTTTTTGAACTCTTTGGTGAACTCTCGACACACCAGAATTGGTGATTTTAGCTCTGCGTACCACAGAACACATTGCGCTTTCTCTTTCACCGACGCCATCTTTGATACGGTAACAGTGTTGCCAACTAAAAATTTAATCCTTCCGCTACCGTTTGCACTTCATTTGATTTCATTATGAGCATTTTTATGAAAATTATAAGCAAATTAAATCCGTCCAGACTTTATGAAAACCCTGTATTTGCTATACATTACGTATACGCAGAAAACGAATTTTTTCTTTGTGTTTAATTACTGTATAGGGCAAAGGCTTAGAATGCCTATTTATGCCCTTCTAAAAATTCTTAAAAAGGAAAGAAGCGTAACTACATGTGACCGAAAGTAACTTTCTGGCTACTAGTGTCCAAGTTTCATGTGTATAATAGCGCTTGTTTTGGTGATACTTGTTAACACATTAAGCTACTAATACAAATTTGCATATTACGCACACATTTTAACAAAACGTATTGCGCGAAATAAGTAGTTCAAACAGAATTCAGTACACTTTAAATTTATTATCACGTTTTGCAACCATATTCTTAGTTAATTATGCTGCCATCTATTGTAAACAGTAAGTACTAATGGTTATCTGCATTGCAAGAATAATTCTCCTACCTTCGCAAGTAAGACAGGTAAGACAGATAATTTTCTTTTACCAGCAAAATTGATAAACTTGCTTTATGAGGGAGAAAGGCAGGGCAGGATTTAGGAAGGTTATAGCCACGGGCCTTCACGTGGACATGGGCTTCCACTTTGATCAAAATCTCTACTCGTTATCTAAAAAGAAACATTCATATTCATAAAATAAAATATGATCAAAAATATAAAACAGATTCCCTTAATTTTCCTACTGTACTGTTACTGAAATGTATAGGAAAAGTCAGCAGGGGCTACATTTTTTCTAATCCTGGGGCTCCAGATGGGTTAATCCAGCCCTGGAGAAAGGAGTTGGCAAGTCTGTAGCCGGGAACGCGCCAAGGTTGGACGACAACAAGCCTGGACACTTTTTGTGTCCAAGCTTGTCGTTGGCCAACCTTGTCGTCAGCGACCCAAAATGAGATATATCAAAGCATCTCGTGGTCGATCCCGACCAGCCTGGACACCTTCAGGAATGTGTCTAGGCTTGTCGTCGTCCAACCTTGTCGTCAACGACCCAAAATGAAATGTGTCCAGGCTTGTCGGGATCGACCACGACAAGTTTGGACACCCTAGGAATGTGTCCAGGCTTGTCGTCGTCCAACCTTGTCGTCAACGACCCAAAATGAGATGTGTCCAGGCTTGTCGGGATCGACCGCGACAAACCTGGACACTTGAGGAATGTGTCCAGGCTTGTCGTCCATGACCCAATTTGAAATGTCTGTTCTAACAAACTCTACCAGTTAAGGCGTTTCCAGTTCATACATACATGCCCTTCAATATAGAGTTGCATGGCTCGCATCTATATCGCTATTGGCTGATTCTCGCCAGCCAGCTACTGCCCTCTACTTGAGGATTTTCGAATTATTTTAAATTTATTTATCTTTTATTAAAAGAGGGCAGAAAGATGTACAGAAAGTTAAATAATGAATTACGAAGAGAAACAGACAGACAGGGATGAATTCAGGGCACGTGTTATCCACACCGGCCGCCATCTTCGATCCGCAATATTGAGTTCAACTTTCGGTTTTTCGAATGGGAATAGGTGCATGTGATACATCAAATTCATATAAAATTTTCTCGGAAATTCATTGGTGTATTGAGTTTTACGGTAGCTTGTACAATTTGTGAGATATTGCATGTTAAATCCCTCTAGGCACTTCGCGAATAGACATTATAGAGTAATGTGAGTTACGCTTACGTTTTTGATGTTGACAAATCAAAACAATTTCTAACTGGAAAATACTGTAGGTATAAACAAACTCTCTACAACATTGGTGTCATAATCTTACAACATTTCTGTGAGTGACTGTTGTTACTTCCATGTTATTCTACGAACAAGGAAGTATTGTATTACGAACATTATGCCTAATGTAAATCTAGATACGACCAGATTTTGGTGAAGATCTACCATATCCTATTTACGTCTGTGTGTCTGTATGTATGTACGTTCAGAAGACATTTTGTCAACAATGAATCACGTAAAAGACCACATATTCATACGAGGCCCTGCACAACTTTTTAACGGTTGAATTTGTGAAGTGCCTCACATTTAACATGCAATATCTTGCAAATGGTACAAGCTACCGTAAATCTCACTACACCAATTTCCGAGAAAATTTTGTATGAATTTGATGTATCACATGCACCCATTCCCATTTGAAAAACCGAAAGTTGAATCCAATATGACGGCCGGTGTGGATAAAACCTATCAGAGAAGCAGTACTTGATCCAATTTGTTTTGCATATGCCCACATTCATATTCAGTTACATCTAAAGGAACTAAAAGCAATTTTGTGACCAAGCGTTATAGTAGTGTATGAATTCCGGATATATGAAGGCCCATAAATATGCAAATTACCCGTATGGGCCGCTAAAATTAGTACAATATACTTTGGGTCGCGGAAAACTTTGCATTTAAATCCACTTTAGACGAATCCCGAGGGGACGCTTCGCGAATGTACCTTGTCAATATTAGGTAAGATGTGCATGTGGATGGAATTGTTAAATATGCTGCTTTCTTGCAAAAATACAGAAAAACAACCCTTCCCCCGAGGAGTTGACATTCCCCCCCGGGTGAAAATGTCTGAATTCAACACTCCAGACAGAGCGAGGGAAGAGTTTTACAAAAGAAAATGCGAGGACATAGAAGAATTAGAAAGAGTTGGGAAATACGAGGAAATGTTCAAGGAGGTGAAATCTATGGAATTTCGGAGGAAACAAGGGGGTATTATGATGGCAGTAGAAAATAAGAATGGGAAGGTAGTCGGCGAGAGAAATGAGGTCATAGGAAGATGGAAAGAATACGTCGAAGACTTATATGAGAGTAGGGATAGACCGTACAGCCTAAATGTTGAAGTAGAAAATGAAGTAGGCGAGGATGATAAAGGATTTAGTATTCTTAGGGATGAGTTTGAAAAGGCTATATCTGAGATTAGGAATGGAGAGGCAACCGGAATAGATAACATACCAATCGAATTCATTAAAAATATAGGAGACAAGGGAAAGGAAGAATTGTTCCGACTATGCAATGAAAGATATGAAACAGGAGAATGGCCAAAGGACTTTCTGAAAACGATCATGATACCGATGGCTAAGAAATCGAACCCAAAAAAAATCTTTGAGTTTTACGTCCCACGGTTATGCCAGTGAGGCTAAAGGAGACGGTGATTATGAGAAATGAATGAGATGGTGGAATGAAGAAAGTGGGAGGAAACGGGAGAACCCCGAGAAAACCCACGCACACGGTGTTTGTCCACCACAATGTTCACTTGGCGGGAGCAGGGTTTGAACCCGGGACCCCAAGCACCAGAGGTGAACGCTCTACCATTGAGCCACCGCGGCCCCAAAAATCGAACCCAAAGAGATGTGAGGATTATAGAACTATTAGTCTCATATCTCATGCTGCTAAAATTCTGCTCCGAATACTGAACAGAAGGTTATATGAAAGAACAAATAAAGAAGTTGAGGAGGAGCAGTTCGGGTTCAGAAGAGGCAAGGGCACAAGAGATGCAATTGGATTATTAAGGGCGATAGGTGAAAGATTTATAGAAAAAGGGAAAGAGGTGTATGCTATATTTATTGATCTAGAAAAGGCTTTTGACCGCTTGAATTGGAAATTGTTGTTGGGAGTTCTAACGAAGATAGGGTTGGAATGGAAAGATAGAAGACTCATAAGAAACTTATACATGAACCAACAAGTAAGTGTTAGGATAGGGGAAGAACTGACGGAAGAGAGTGCAATTGGAAGGGGAGTTCGACAAGGATGCTGCCTCTCGTCAACACTATTTAATGTCTATCTAGAAGAGATAGTGAAAAAGAGTTTACATGATGATGATGGCATTTCGGTAGGAGGTAGAATGATTAGGTGCATAAGATTTGCAGACGACATGGCGCTTGTTGCAGAATCTGAAAAGAAAATCAATAAAATGTTAGAAAAAATGAGAAAGGGTTTTGAAGAATATGGGATGAAAATAAATGTTAGAAAGACAAAAGCCATGGTGGTTGGAACGAAGGGGTCGGTGTCAAATATAAAAGTAGGAGGGGAGAAAATAGAACAAGTGAATAGTTTGCGATATCTGGGTAGTATTCTTAGTAATAACATGAAGTGCGAACGTGAAATAAAAGCAAGGATAGGAATGGCGAAAGAAGCCTTTAGGAAGAAGAAAAGTCTGTTTTGTGGGACCTTGAATAAAGAGTTGAGAAAAAGACTCATAAAATGCTTCGTGTGGAGTGTTGTACTGTATGGGGCAGAAACGTGGACATTACGTAAAGGTGATGAAAATCGACTGGAAGCCTTCGAAATCTGGGTGTGGAGAAGAATGGAAAGAATTAGTTGGGTCGAGCGGAAAACGAATGAGAGAGTGTTAGAAATGGTGGGTGAGAAAAGAACACTTTTAGATACTATTAGGAAGAGGAAGAGAAACTGGTTGGGACATTGCCTAAGAAGAGATTGTATCACGTGGGATGTCCTAGAGGGTATGGTGGCGGGAAAGAGAGGGAGGGGGCGAAGGAGACTACAATTAATGGATGATACAAAAACAGAAAGATCATACGCGAAGACGAACAAGTTAGCGGAGGACCGTGGAGCATGGAAGCTTCTCAGCTGCAGCAAGTGACCTGCCAATAAAGGCAGAATACCTATGATGATGATTATTATTAAAAGAGATTATTATTATTTACAAAATTTTCGTTTTACTTAAAAAATTACAAGCAGTATTTAGCAATCGTTGCAAAATTTCCGCCAAAAAATCATGGTAAGTACGGACCGTGCGACTCTGCCGTGAAGGCCGTTTTCATGCACCGCTGACTCTAGGGGCGCGTTCTTAAACATCGATCAGGTTAAATGCTTTCTTTGATCAGATTAAATGCCTAGTGTTATGAAATTCTTTTCGTGAAAACGCTTATTTCGTTACGGGAGGTGAATCAATTATTAGCGTGAGTAGGCCTACACTTCGCAAAAAAATTTGGACTTTTTTGATGAACAATTATGGAAGTGAGTTATTTGGGGAGATCATCTGGTGAGCAATCGTAACCAAATTAAGTATATCTGGTTTTTGGAAGACTATCTGATAGAACAAGGAATATCTAAAAAAAAAATCATGATCTATGACCATGTAGAGCATTTTTGTTTGCGTGCCTCTTAGTAGGATGTTCAAAAGCTGAGAATGGGGTTCGTCTTAAAGAGGGCCGTACCCAGCATTTGTTTGAGGAGGGTATAGGCCATATCTAGAATATTTTGAGGAGGGTATAGACCACATTTAGGATATTTTCATAGGTGCGTCACTGTATTTTATTTAAACCAGTAACTACAATAAAGGAAACTAACAGTGCCATAGCAGCATTAGGCTGGGACAACAAGTATTTGTGCTAATCTTGATGTTATTTTCGGACTATGAGAACATGAGCAATTTTGAAATATAAACCAAGAATATTCTAATATCGCACAGTGTGTTTTTCTACGGACGCCATTTTGATGGAAAACAATGTTACAAGAAAGTGTGGGTTTTCAAACTGCAATGTTAGAATTGAATCAATCGTTTGAGCTATATAGATGTAGTCTTGAATGGTAGAGAAAATTATGTGTGGAACTCTCTTGCTTGACATCAGTGTATGAAAGAGTGGATAGTTTTATGACTCTAATCCAAGGAAAATGAGACAGACGGGCAGCTAAATGCTGATACTTGCTTTTCGTACAAGTGTTACAGATTTGATCTGAAGAGTCTGCATTAATACTAAGCTTCTTTCTCGCTCCGCCTGGCCTATCGCATTCTTCAGTTAGTGCGTAGTCTCACCCATTCTACTTCTCTTTAATTCCATCTTTTTAATATTGCTGTTACAGCACTTAATTTCTTCTGCTCTCCTTCATTATATATTTTGTCTGATAATTTACCTTTATCTCTATGCCCACATTTCGAAAGTTTCCAATTAGATTTCATTAACTGTTTCTGCAAGTCCGGATTTCCCAATAGACGTACTAAGCCCGGGTCTAGGAACTAAACGTTCTGAGATGCGCACGGACAAAAATTGTATAAGAAACCACCAGAGTGATCATAGTTTAGTTTTATATCCTTATTGTCGAAGGATAGCAGAATGTACTAACAACTTTTGATCAAGATATCTTGCAAATCAAATGCGTAACATTGCATTTTCTTAGGTGATCGCGTGTGAAAGTGAACATGATTTAAAGCATAAATTGAAAGCATGTAGAAAACCGTCGCCATTCTACATTTCAGACGCGAAAAGTCAATGAATACGTTAGTTGGAAATTGATTCTATTTTGAATTGGAACTCCAAAAAGTTCACCACGTAATACAATCACAAACACTAGAGGTGAACACGTTTAAAGTCTCTGCGATTGCTTTCCACGGCGAATAGCTGCAGTCTTAGCGTTCTCTTTTGTATTAAATGCATGTGTGGTTAATTGTGACTAGGTGCTGCGTTAAAACCTGACGGACCCGCTCAGTTCGGCGCCACCGCGCTTATGTTAATCAAATGGGATGTGTGCCCTTCTACATAAAATTTTCGCCGAACTGAACGATGTCGTCGAAACGTAGCGGGCCCAAATCCTGATGGCTTGAATATGTTTGAACCCTATGCATTTTTGGGTTTTAATCCTAGTTTTTTTTTAAAAATTTTAAACCGGGTTTTTATTTTTCAGTATTGATATATTATATTGTAATTGAATAATCACAGGGGTGTAGCCAGCAGGTTTATGCAGGAGGGGCCCGTAGTTTTTGAGGGGGGGCCAGCTACAAAGCCAAAAGAAATTATGTTGCAACTAGTGTTTTTGAGGCATGAAAACACCGGCAAATTTTGGTTTCTAGCTTATTATTATTATTATTATTAGCTTTTTGTGCATAAATTATATTCCAGGTAGTTTTTATTATGTTTAACCAATAATTACTGTCCCGGACCAAATACCTTACCGAACCCGGAATATACCTTTGTGCATAACTAGTTTAGTTTAAGCCCTTGTACACAGAACCTATCTACATAAGGCTGATTTTCTTTGAAATTTCACTTATTTGCTTTAAGATTTCCTGACAAAAATAATTATTTATTATTCGTGACTAAAAAAAACATAATTATTTTACTAACATCTATGTCTTATTTCCTGTCCTAATGGCCGTCCACATATTACGTAACGCTATTTTTGACCAATTTTTATCCCCCTCCCTCCTGCTTGTCACACTTCGTAACGCAAGTCCGAACCCCTCCCCTTTGTTACGTAACACTTTTTGACCTTCGTTTTTTCATTATTTTGATTATTTTAGGGGTTATTACCATAAAAAAAACTATTTTTAATGGTAGAACTTTTTATTACAAAATGCTTATATTATTGTGAATATATTTATAGCGTTTTTCGCCTACAAATCAAAGTATTAGAAAATGGTAGACTCGTAATAATCTTTTATCCCCATAAGGTTGTTTAATTAACCAATTCTAATTCTTCAAAACTCCCCAAAGAGATCGCACCCATCATTTTAGGTCACTGGTGATTGGCAAGGAGAAAGTACTGCGGAAGATGCAGTTAAAACAGGATTTAAAGAAATAACATCGACCTCTTCTTCCGAGATACAGGGTGCTTCGTGCATTTGAAGTTCGCCAGTGTTAACGATGCAGAGTTCTATTCCTCGTCGACCACAGGTTCGAAGTGGCTGCACACGTGAAGGAGCAGGGACATCTCGTTTGTAAACAAGCTTTCGAGCATCTTCTTTGGACTTCGGACTTCAGTTTACCACTATACAAATTCTTTTTTTTCCTAAATTAGTGCGAGAATGCGAATAAACTCGATTTCTTCAGAAATATTCAAATTCAATAATAATAATAATAAAGTAGTACGACAATAATATCCGACGAATTAGGTTTTTAATATCTTTAGGTCTGCAAATCGTGCATTGTTCCGTCAAAAAATATTTCAAGAAAAAAAAAGTTTCTTCTATTTTACATGCGAAATTTCTTCGAAGAAAAGAGTGGGTAATGATTCGAATCAGAAGTTTTAAATAATATTCTCAGAAATAGCGATACAAGTGGGAACGCGAAGGAATTTTAAAGCGGTTGTTACGATCACTAACAACTAACTCCAGAAAAGCGTGTGACGTAAATGTAATGCTGCGATAGCCGCAAAACCGAGTTTTATTGTATTGTGATACACACAGGGTTCTTCACCAGTCATACAGGTGTCTAGTGCGTCTTCGAATAACTTCTGTATGATTCAATTTATATAGGCTATAGTTCGCAACTTTCCGAAATAATGTAATTATCTATCTATCTATATATCTATATATACAGGGTGAACGCTAACTACGTGGACGAACTTGGACGGGTGATAGTACATCTTAAAAAAACAAAAAAAGGTCTAGTGAACATGGGGGAAATTCCGTCCCATTTAGCAATGACAGAGTGTTGAAAGCATGGGAACATGAACTTCAGAGGCCAGCAGCTTAAAAAAAAGTACATCGTGGAGAGTGCGGTTAAAAACGACACTTAGAAAGTCATACCTACTCTATTGAAAAATGCATATTTGAAAACGCAGCTACGTGTGCGCACGGGATTTACAACGTGTGATACTTCTTTCCTTTACAGCATGTCCGGGAATCCCTCCGTTCCTTTGGGGAATTCCGTGCGCACGCATAGCTGCGTTTCCAAACATGCATTTTTCAACATAGTAGATATGACTTTCTAAGTGACATTTCTAACCTCACTCTCTATGATGTATTATTTTTAAGCTGTTGGCCTTGAGGTTCATGTTCTCACGCTTTCGAATTATTTTTAAGCTGTTGGCCTTGAGGTTCATGTTCTGACGCTTTCGACACTTTGTCAGTTCTAAACGGGACGGAATTTCCCATGTTCACTACGATTTTTTTTGCTTCTTGTTAGATGTACTATCACCCGCCCAAATTTGTCCATGTAGTTACCATTCACTCTGTATATATATATATATATATATATATATATATATATATAAAATGAAATGACTACATTTGTAACAACTCTTGAACCATCCGACTGATTTCGATTAAATTTTCAATGTAGATGAGGTTCAGGCCTGGAATGGTTTTTATAGCTTCACTTTGAAGGTGCACTTTGAAGAGAAGCGGAAGATATACAAAAATGATCGAAAATGACCAATATTAATGTTGAATCATAGTTTTCGGAGTGGCTGATATGAACAGTGCCACTTCCGATGCCGTTTAAATCCAAATTCAGTCCCCATTAGTACTCCTAAGGGGGATGGTGACATGTAAAAATAATTGAAAATTACCAATTAATTGAAATCCATAGTGAAAAACGTCGTTTTTCACCAAATTTTTCATCTGATATAAATATGTTTTTTTTTAAAATACTAGTTACAGCATATAAAAAATTTAATGCAGGCCTACTTACAAATCAGTTTAGTACCATTGTTTTATGGTAGTATTTACAGTAAATTGTTAAAACGTTTGTTTTCAAAGTGTCAAATATAAATCGCAGTAAACTGTGTAATATGCTGTAAAATAAATAAATAAATAAATAAACCATACTGTTTTCCGATTGGTATAAGGAGAAAATACCATACTATTTTTCGATTGGTATTGTGAAATAGTATTTTTCCATACTGTTTTACCGTAAATTATTAATTATATGTAAACTTTGTTATTTTCAAGTGACTGAAGCGAGGTAATCTTACAATGATGTTTTAAAAGCTGGTCATTTGGGGGGCCGGGCCCCGATAGGCCCCCCCGTGGCTACACCCCTGAATAATCATGTCTGGTATTTCTTACGATTTTTATGAAGATCACGGTGATATAAAAATAACACTGCAGTATAATCAGAGAGAACAGTTGCCCTAGTACATTGATAACACTAACTGCCCTTGTATACCCGTACAAGTGAATAAACAGTTGTATTTGTCAGATCATTTAATTTAGAAAACGAACATCTGGTTGCTTAGTGGATTAATACCAAGGTTCTTCGAGACCTTTCGTATTCACCCACCAAGTGACCACAAGTGATGGTTAGTTGTCCAATATTGAAGGATATGACGAACACAACTATATATTTATTTATTTATTTATTTATTTGACGAATGTACATTTAATAAAATCCCACGTCTGAGTTTAAACCCGGTTTAAAACTTTGGATTTGAAGCCAAAAAATTAAATGTTTTTGCCACCACTGGTTGTGACTAGTGATGGGGGAAAATTCAGGTTTTTACTTTTTGGGTTTTACCCGGGTTTAAACCCAGAGGTGGGTTTTTATCAAATGTACAAAGGGTAGGTGGAGTTACCAATGCACAAGGGCAACGCTACTCGTGATATATAGTGTAGTGTTAGTTTTATTTATACCACATTAATATTTCATTATATCATGTAAACTGTTGTAAGAACCAGCACAGACATTTACTATAAAATTATTGAAATACATGCAACATCTATACTGAAAAAGAAAAACCCGGGTTAAAACCCAAAAATGACGAGGGATAATGACGATTGGGTTTTAATCCAGTGCCCATCTCTAATTCTGACTAGCGCCTTTCTCCAATAACTTTTAACATGTATTATGGTAAAATAGTAATTATTATTATTATATTTAAAGAAAAAAATTAAGTTAGTTCACTAATCACCGATCAAGATTTTAAGTTTGTAATTGATAAACGTGAACTGAGACTAATATTTTCACATTTTAAAAATAAAAATCTATTTTTCGGGAGGGAAAATATGATTTGAAAAACAAAACGGGGTTAAAAACAAAAAAAAAAAAAGAAAAAAATATTTTCCCTCCCGTTGGATTTTTTTCTTTCGCCCATCACTACCTATTATTACATATTTTAAAACTGCTTACAAAACATATACTCAAAGATTGGATTTGAGGGTATACTGCCATTTTTTTTATATAGGCCTATGTTGAGTTGGCAATGCTGATTGGTAGATAGCACTCTACACACATTTCGATACTACCATTAGGCCCAGTCCTACAATCATCTGATAAACTTACTGATTACTAACCGCCAGAAAAAGGTTTCGGGATGTTTTCAGCTACTTTTATCAGAAGGTCGTCCTACAATGCATTCTGATAGATAAGTGCTGTTGCAGATAGTTATTTCGAAGGCAAATTGTAACGAATCATTTGATTGGCTGGTGGTGATTGGTTATGGTGAGGATTATATCACTCAGAAACAATGTAATATTGCAGATATGTCAGTCGGAAGAGGAAGAATTAGCAAGAGAAAAATTAAAATTTGATGCAAACAAATTAATAATAGAAGAAAAAAATCGGATCCCGAAGTTAGAAAGAAATTGATAGATCTTTGCTATGAGTATAGTAATGTTTTTGCGTGGGATTCTAAGACGATAGGAAGAGTGAAAAATTACGAACACCACATAGAATTAAGAACTAAAGTTCCCTTCCATCGTAGCCAGTATCAAATCTCCATAGCTCTGAAGCCGTTGGTTCGAGAACAGCTCAATATTCTGTTAGAACAAAAAATCATCAAGAGGGCCGGTCGCCATACAATAGTCCTATGTTATTCATAAAGAAACCAGACAATTCCACTCGTGCAGTATTGGATATGCGCATTTTAAACAAGCACACAGTTTTCCATAGCGCGTCATTACCACCAATACATAATATTCTATCAACAATGGGAGGACATTTGTGGTACAGCATTTACGATATAAAATCTCCGTACTATACAATCTCTCTTAGTGAAGAACCTTGGGATTATACTGGATTCAATATCCCAGGTGAGCGGAGTTTTAGACTTCAAGTTCTACCACAGGGATATCTATTAGCGCCCGCTGTTTACACAAGAATAATGTCCATTACTTTAGCGAAGGTAGCACCAGCAAACGTTTCGTTCTACATGGATGATGTATTTATTTCCGGGAACGATCAACACCAAATGGTAGGCGTTCTGCGCACTGTATTTGAAAGATTGAGAAATGCAGGTTTGAAATTGTCAGTAGAAAAGCGCAAATTTTTACAAGAACAAATACTTGCGCTAGGACACATAGTTCCGTTCGTTACCAAGTAAGTGATAAAACAATAAACGAAATTAAGGCTTTTAAATCATCTAAATCGCCTAAACATCTCAAATCTTTCCTTGGTCGCACAAATTCGTACGGAGATTCTGCAAGGACTACGCTGCTTTAGTCCAGCCGCTACAATTGATGACCCGGAAAGGCAAAAAAGTCTCAGTGGACAGAAGAACATGAAGTTGCTTTTCAAAAGCTTAAGGACGCTTTGATGAAGGCACCCCTTTTATCACCCTACGTACCACATAGGCCTCTAAGATTAGCGACAGACGCTTCGAGTCTTTCGATAGGCAGGTGTTTGTTACAAAAACAGGAAAATAGAGAATGGACGCCGTTAGATTATTACAGTCGTTTGTTGAGATCGTCCGAAAGTTCGCGCCATATTGTAGCACTAGAATTGTTATCAATTTTATCAACGTGTAAAGCATTTAATTTCTATTTATATGGAGATGAATTCGAACTTTATACTGACTGTAAGGCTCTTACATATTTAAAGACAGCACCCAAACTATCGCCCAAATTACTACGGTATACGTTGGAATTACAGGAATACAATTACATTCGAATTCACGTAAAAGGAGAAAATAATCCCAGTGACATTCTCAGTAGAGACACAGATATTCAGCCAACAAAGGAAGACTATGACATGGAAGACCTAAGAGCGTTTCTTTCCTTTGAGGAGGGAGTAGGTGTAGCCGAACTGCAGAGACATGACGCCCATTTCGGTCCAATTATCAATGCATTAGAACATCCAGAAGAATGCAACGGGAAAATGGAGAGACAAGCTTCAGCTTTTGAAATAAGAGAGGATAGATTATATCGTAAACACCGGTTTGCAAATAAGACTAAATATTTACTCTGTATTCCATATTCGCTTCGTGAATATGTGTTTCAACAATTACATATTGAACAATACGGAGATGGTCATTTTTCGTTTTCTAAGTGTTACAGCAATGCACTAAAGAAAATATACATACCCAATATGAAGAAATTTTTACATGAAAAATGCAGCACGTGTGTCACTTGTCAGGTCAATAAAAGACGTGTGGGAAAAACACCTTTACATCTGCAGACCTACCCACAATACGCACCCATGGAGTTTCTCGTTTTGTATCAATTTGGTCCTTTGCCTTTGTCTAGCACCTATAGACATAAATATGTATGCATTATGGTTGATATGTGTACTAGGTATGTAATAGTGAAATCTATACCGGACTTCAGTGCCGATTCAATAAGTCAAGTACTTTATGAAGAGGTGATTTTAAAATACGGTGTGCCGAAGCAGATAGTATGAGACCGCTTGGCATCGCATAAGGGTAAATTAATGGAAGAGATGGCAGAGAGGTTCGGCATTCATTTAAATTTTGCAAATACTGGAGCGCACTACACTCCGGGCCTCGCTGAGAAAGTTGACGATATAGTTCAGAATTGTCTGAAACATTATGTAGACAATAAAATGACGAATTGGGATTCGACTCTTCAATCGATAGTATTTACGATTAACGCACATATACATGAGGGGACAAGACACAGTTCTTTTTATTTGCTCCACGGATTCAACCCCAGGACAAATCTAGACGCAACGCTAGACTTACCCTGCGACTACGAAGAAAACGAATCACGTTTACAGCAGTTAAGAGAAGCATGTGATATAGCGTATAAAAATCTTCAGCGAAAATATAAATCTCAGAAGAAATATATGGAAAAGAAATTTAGGTCAGAAACGTTTGAACCCGGTCAGCAAGTCTTGATACAAGATATAGCTCAAAAACTAGGAATTCCAGCTTGTTTTAGTCCAAAAATCAAAACGAAAGGAGAAATTTTGCAAAAAGTTAATGAGAACTCGTATCGCATTAAGTATGTCACGCACAAGAATGAAGAAAAGGTAGATACGTCTGAAATCCGGAGGTTGAAACCCTCTAAAACAGTACAAAGTTTAGATTAGATTTTTAAAAAAAAGTCTAGAAACATTCTAAGTGAGTTTTTTCTCTTTCACTGCAGGATGCATTTCTATACAGCATTGATTTTTCTGACAACTTTGGTAACGTACATTTATTCTATTTCTCACAACTAACAATGGAGAAATTAGGAATAGCTATTTCTGAGAATTCGTTCGCCGTACATACGACTGCAGACATTTACACGACATTGAAAATCCACATTAATTTTCATGAGGCAATTCATATAATTTCGGAAAGTCCTGGACTTCGAAGTATTCAGGAAGGGATCCGACGAAACGAATTATTGTTTAGGGAACAGATAGTGAATACCATACCTTCAGTTTCAAAATGACAAGGCATTTCGCATCTCAGCAAATCGAAATAAACGTTCTATTTTCTCTTGGATTTTAGAATTAAGTTCTATAGGTTTGTCAACTTATAACTTAATTCAACAACAAAAACTTTCGCATTCAATCAGAGCATTAGAGGAACATGATCAACTTTTTACTGCCTCAAATCCCGTTTCAACCAGAAAATAAAAATAATAAACCATGTCGTTGTTACAGTAAAACATGTAATGGATACCTTTAGAAGTCAATTAGATTGCATATTTTGTAGTATAAGTTCAGTTGAACAACAACTTTTGTCTAATTTCTTGTTGCATTCAGCGCAACAACATACAGATGGTGATCAGAAAAATGGAAACACCTGAACGAATATGCAACTTACCAGATTAATATGGTGTCGGGCCACCTTTCGCCTTAAGAACAGCCTTGATGCGACGTGGGATGGAGGCATAGAGGTCGTGAATAGTAGCAAGTGCAATTTTACACCATTCCTCGTGCAATTTTACACCATGGAGGTGGAAATCGTCGCCGGAGTCGTGTTTCCAAGATGGACCATAGATGTTCAATTATGTTGAGATCTGGCGATTGGGCGGGCCAGGGAGGTGTTGAACTTCATCCCGATGTTCCTCAAACCACGTTGCAACAACGCCAGCTGTGTGAATGGGTGCATTATCATCCTGGAAGATGCCGTCAGTGTCCGGGAACAACATCCGGACCATAGGATGCAAGTGGTCTCCTAAAATTGCGACATAATCGTTGGCAGTAATTCGTCCGCTAAGTGTGACCACAGGACCCAATGAAAACCATGATATGGCGGCCCACAGCATCAGCGAGCCGCCGCCATGTTTCACAGTTGGGCGGAGACACTGCAGATCATAAGCTTCTTTGGGCGTTCTCCACACATAAACACGGCCCGTGGTTGGGAATAGAGTGAGGGATGACTCATCCGACCGTATCACACGTTTCCAGTCCTCAACGGTCCAAGTTGCATGGTCGAGGCACCATTTGCGGCGTGCGAAAGCGTTATGGTCTCTGATGAGCGGTTTGGCCCGTGCAACACGACCCCGTAAGTTCATGTCATGTAATTCGCGGCGGACTGTGATTGTCGAAACAGGGTTGTACAGGTGCTGATTGAGTTCCTGCGTCACTTGCTCCGGAGTGGCACGACGGTTCTGTGTGACAATGCGCTTTAATACCCGGCGTGACCTGTCACTCATGATTTTCTTCCGCCCACTGTTCTTCTTCCCCGATGTGGTTTTCCCGTGTGTTGTGTAGGCCGTCATCACCTTCGACACTGTCCCACGCGACACACCTAACACAGTAGCCACTGCCGTCACACTCACTCCACATAACCGCACACCAACAATTTGCCCTCTTTGAAAATCTGAGAGGTCTCCCACTTTACACTACCTCCGTCTGCTGCAGCCACTAGACCCTGCTGTTCCACTGCGCCTGACATAGTATGGAGACCGACCTAACACACCACCACCAGCGGTCCGTCGCTGCGCGCGCCACGACACCACTGCCAACCAATACATCTGACGTGTTGCCAACTACAGGTGTTTCCATTTTTCTGATCACCATCTCTATCTTGGAAATGCTTTCAAACATCATGGCAAACGAATTTACTTTTTATATACTGAATAAGGATCAGGCCAGGAAGTTTATCGAAGAACACGATATTTTGAAAACGACACTTTAAGTTAATGATTTTGGACTTTTCTATTAATTATCTAATATTTATCTAATAAGGTTTGATTTAGAATCCAATAATGTCAACTTATTATTGCGAACACCGATAATTTATTCTCATAGTGTTTCTAACATGTATAAGGTCAAATCTCTAGGATTTTTAATTGGAGACAGGAAATATCGCTATGACTTACCGACAACAGTTTACATGGCAGATGGCAAATTTCTTAATTTAGATAGAAACTCCTGTGAATGGAAATCATTTTTGTATTTTTGTCACACTAGCACGATTACCATAACATCTCAGTCGGAATGTTTAAATAACATTGCCTTTAATAACACCTTAAAAGGTTGTACGCCACTTTTGAAAAAATATAAGGCGAACTTAATCTTTGAATACACAAGTGCAGGTATTCTGTATTCTTCGCATGTTCCAGGCGTTAAAACTATAACATCTTCAACTAACCTATTAATATCTAAAACATTTAAAATTCGGAAACAATAGGCCATACTTCGTCGAGTATGTTGATTTTGATAGTCTGATTTTTGATACTACACTATTGCCAACTCGTAAATTGGTAAAAGTACAACATGACAAAATAGATTTAGTGGGAAACTGGACACTTTTCCACTTGAATTTGACGAATTCTACTTATTTATTGGATAACTTAGCTGATGATTTGTTAAATCTTCAGATTAGCTCCACACGCACGGCATTACAAACCTCAAATTCGAATATTACGCTTACTATTGTTGCCATTCTAATATTACTAATACTTGTTATAGTGGGTTCTATTATTACGTATGTCAAGGTAGTAAAATTATTAACTGAATACAAGGTACGACACGAAAAGTAGGACGGAAATGCTTTTGAGTGGAGAATGACAAAAAAAAAAAAAAAAACTTGTTACTTTTTATCCGAGCGAATTCGATATTATTTTTTCATTCTGGTATTATATTTTAAACTGCGAGCAAGTCCGCAGGGTAACAACCAACAAACTGACCATAGTCTGAATCCAAGAAAAAATGTATTGAATTACAGCATTAAAACAATGAAATAAAACATTTATACCTGCAGACCATACAGCACAAACACAAACACAAACCTAGTTTTTGGCAATGTGACATCGAAATTAGGCACAAGTGATCTAAATCTTGCTGTTTAAAATATGATGATTCTATGAACAAGTTTAAATACTCCCTTTGGAGTTTACGGAAATAAAATGAGCGTGACAAGAATATTGGTGTTTGCTATACTTCACAATATACACACATAAAACAAATTCTTCCTCTGTGTTTAATTATTAAATAGGGCAAAGACTTAGATTGCCTATAAATGCCCTTCAAAAAATTCTAAGCTCCTACATGTTCAAGACAGTAAGTAATATTTTTTTTTGCTAGCCGAGGCTAGCGCCCGCCCAAAGGGTTACGCCCTTTATTCGGGATGAGGGAGTGAGGGAATTTGGGGATGTTACAGTACATGTAGTTGGTTAATTGAGGGTTTTATTTATTTATTTATTATTTATTTATTCGAAATCAATAATGGTCATTATGGCCTTGTGGCCATAATCATTAGGAGCGGAAAGTGAGTCAGGATTTGAGGACAACTATGACAATACAAAGTAAGATATACAATACAAATTAATATATACAAAACAAATAAATACAGAAAATACAAATTAATATATACAATACAAAGTAATATAGATATAAGCGATACTATAGAAAATGATGGTCATATGATGAGATGAGAGTGAGGTGCGATTGACGATACAACACTAGGGAAATGTTAGTCGGACGAATGCAGGTTATCTTCTTATCCAGGGGCTGCTCTGGATATAATGGAGACATGGGGAGCCCTGTTAGTACGGAAGGATTACTGTGCGACATATGATGGAAGTATGTAAGGTGAGTTCAAGTCTGTGATGTGATCTTCGATGATTGGTAGGAATGGACTGTTGGGCGGGAGAGTATAATGATAGATTGTGAATAATAGAGATAATGGTGTATGGCGTAAGGGTGCAGAGGACTTGCGAAATGTAGCATCATGGTGCATGGTGTCGAATAGCATAGGATGGTGATTCTGGAATCGCTTCGTTATATAGCGAAGTCGCAAATCTTCCAGGTGATACAGAAGGTTGGCGAAGGGGGTCCGAGCATACAGATCTCTGGTAGGACTAGGAAGCCTAATACGGTAAGCAAGACGTAGGGCATGGCGTTCTAAAATCAGCAAGCGTTTGTAAAAGGAAATCGGGGCATCGACCCAAGCTGTATACCCATACGTCAAGACAGGCCGCATGAATACTTTATAGGTGTTTAAGACCGTATTTGCTTGGAGACCCCAAGTGGTACCTATAAGGCGACGGAGGAGGTTCAGGCGGTTTGTGGCTTTGGCTCGAATGCGTTTAAGATGAGCATTCCATTTCAGCTGAGAATCGAAAGTTATGCCGAGATAGGTGACTGTTTTGCTTGCGGAGATAGGTGAATTATCGACCTGTAGACGGAGTCTTGTGGGATTACGATGGATGCGGCTACGTGAACCAGGAGGAAGAAACACAATTGCCTGAGTCTTATCCGCATTGATTTTGAGACGCCAATGTTGACACCAGGTGTAGAAAGAATTTATGGCTTCTTGGAGAATAGAATTTATCTGATGAATAGTGTTGCCAATGGCTAAGAAGGCCGTGTCATCAGCATATTGGAATAGACTGACATTGCGAGGAAGGCGAGGGAAGTCCGCTACGTACAGTAAATACAGTAAAGGGGAAAGGGCGGAACCTTGTGGAACGCCTGAACGAATGAAGACAGGATGTGAGAGATTGTTGTTAATGGAGATGTATGTCAGGCGGCAGGAAAGGAAGTGAAAGATGAAGCGAATATAACAATATGGAAGGTGGAATGAGTACAGTTTATACAAGAGTCCGCTATGCCAAACTTTGTCGAATGCTTTTTCTAAATCAAAGAGCACAAGACAAGAAGGTTTCAGGAGGTTGTATTGATTGGTGATATGTGTTGTGAGGCGAAGAAGTTGATCATTAATACTGAAAGATGGTCTAAAACCTGCTTGATGAATAGGGATGGAGTCGTGAGTAGTGAGATGAATATGAAGACGGGAGACTAAGATTCGTTCAAGGATTTTACAGAAGACTAAAGTAAGTTGTATAGGGCGGTATGATGAGACAGAGGTTGCTGGCTTACCGGGTTTCAGAAACATTAAGGTTTTAGAAGTTTTCCAGTCAGCAGGAATAAATCCTGTACGGAGAACAAAGGTGAAAATCAGGGAGAGTAAATAAAGCAGAACATAAGGACCCTCTTTGATATGGCGATAGGTAATAGTATCATGTCCAGGAGCGGTGTTGCGTTTATGAGCAATGACATTTTGAATTTCAGTGACTGTGATTGGTACCATGAGCGGTGAATTGGGTGGAAGAGCGTGATCGGGATTTGGTTGTAAGGCAGACGCATGGGGATTAAGATGGTCGGCAGGATGGTTACGATTCGGGGTGGTGGGTGAGAGTGGAGTGAAGATATCCTGAAGGTAATGAGCAAAAGCATTTGCTTTCTCAGTATCAGTATGGAGAGGAGTGTCATTCACAATTAACGGATATGGAGTGCTGGAAGATTTACCAGTGAGTTGATTAAATCGCTTCCAGAATTTTGTGGGATGCGTATTGTCTGATAAGGTATTACATGTTTTGATCCAGGTCCGTTTCTTGTATGCTACAATGTAATTATGCACAGTCCGTTGGTATTGACGAGATAAGCGAAGCGATTCCAGATTGCCGGTACGTTTGTAGTCCCTATACAGTTGTCGTGAGCGACGAATCAAAGGCAAGTATTGAGGCGGTAAGGTAGGTTTGTACGGATGAAGAGGGGTGTGCGGTATATATTTAGAGGATGCTTGTTGGATGGTGTGAGTGATCGTATGAAGAGTGTTGTATAAATCTTGTTCGGTGGTGGGAGTGGTAATGTTTTCTAAGTGGGTGGTGAGATAATTACGGTAGTTCGGCCAATCTGCTCTATCGTAACGAGGAATGAGCCTGGGAGGTATGGCAGGAGGAACTGGATGGTGCTGGCCGTGGGGAGTGATGATAAGCTTTATAGGTACGTGGTCGCTGCCCATGGGATCTAGCACATCCACTTGTATCTGAGAAAGTAAGTTGGATGATGTAATGACGACATCAGGCGTAGTGTTACTGCTGGGTCTGGTAGGTTTTGGGAGGTTATGGATAAATCCAGTGGTATGAGTTTGGATATATGTACGAAAGGCCGATTTTTGTCTATCGGAGCGACTGTGGAAGTTAATGTCTGCCATGATAATATAACTGCGAAATGAGTTTGAAATAAACTGAAAGAACTGTAAAGGAATAGGATGTCCAGGTCGGATGTATATGGTAGCTACTGTTACGTAACATTGTTGGAAATATAAGGTGCTGATTATGTGTTCGGGCAAGGATTGTATCCCAGAGCTATGGAGTCTATGAGGAATTGTAGGAGGGAATCCGATAGCTACGCCACCGTTAGCGCGACGTGAGGGCGTAAGGCAGTCGTGACGGAGTAGTGGTAGGATGGTATTTTGCAAAGCAAGGCAGAAGTAAGATATGTTTCATTCAGTAAGAAGCAATTAATATGTTCTTCCAAAAGTAGTTGTTCAAACAAAGGTTTATGTTTAGCTAAAGAGCGAATATTTAAAAACAAAAAATTAATGGCCATAATCAGCGTGATGATCAGTAGATGTAACAAGGCGTTAAACGGCAGTTTCATAAGGAATTGAGTGAAAGTGAACATAGTTGCCAGAGTACGTACCAGTGAAATTAATGTGAAAGATGCTTTTGGCAGCGAGATGAATTTGCTGAAGGATATGTTGTCTGAGGAACGGATGGATGTTTTGTAGAGAGACTGTAAGAAATGTAAGGAATTGATTGATAGTGACAGGTTCAGAAGCTGAAGCTGGCGTAGGGGTAATGTCTGGTGATTCATGTGTACGAATAGGTACAGTAAGTTCAGGTTTCAGAGGTTCTGCTCCCGGTTTCGCCTTACAGTTATAGCTGTAGGTGGGATGAGGCGCGTTACAAGTCGAGCATTTAGGAGGGTTTTGGAGATTCGTACAGGCCTTCGTTGCGTGAGGTCCTGAACAGAAGCCACACTTAAATTGATTTTTACACTCAGACGTAGAATGTGAATTATAAGACTGACAGCGCTCGCATCGAACAGGCAGAGGAGCGAGAGGGTTCAACTCGGTGACGTTTTAAATAAATATAAGCACCGTCGCTAAGAAGATTGTCTATGGTGTCTTGGGAATTCGTAAGAACCCGCACCATATAAGTAGAACCATTAGCGTTCTTAATACGGATGCACTTTAGTACGGAATGTCCCTCCAGCTGTAGTTCTTTGGTGATTTCCTCATCGCTGAATTGAGGGTCCACACCGCGTATGACTACAGAAAGTGCCGGTGGTTTACGAGGAGGCGGAGGTTGCTTGACTTGTTTGGAAGTTAGCTTCTTAAGATCTGCTGATGGTCCGAAAATTTCATAAGAATAAGTGTTACGTATGGTAGTGGCTAGATTTGGATCTGGCGAGCGTATAATGATACCATTCTTGGTATGAATGAGTTGTTTGATGTTAGTTCGAGGAACGTATTTCAAAATTCGTATATATAGCTGTCGAAGATCCTGATATGTAGCAGCATAGTTCGTGAGAAGGTAGTCATAAATTGGTGGTTTAGTAGATGTCTTGAGCGGCGGGAAGTCTGCGTCCATGAGTTCATTAGAAGAAGAGGAAGATTCACTTAATGTGTGAGGACGTTTTGAAGCTTGCTTGATTTGGTCAGTATTTATAGGAGCGGATGCATTGGATGGCAAATTTGAAGTTCCTGTAGAATTTGAAGTGACTTCATGCCGATCCTTCCGCTTATCCCCTTTCACTGATGGGATAGAGGGGCCCTGAACAACTTGGTGTGGTAGTCCGGGATGCCCTGGACCTGGTCCAGGATCCATTATGCAAGCTTAAAAAGCCGCCTGATGTAGTAGGTAAGGTAAGGTTATATGAAGACCACCCGTTCGGATAGTGGTCTAGGTGGGCCTGAAGACGCTTGGCAACTGCGTAGGTATCAGCTGAGGTGGGCTTGATGAGTCTCTCAGCGGTTACACACAGTATGAAGCTTCTTCGACCAGGAAGTTGGACAGGATTCTCAAAAGACAACTGTTCTGACGTTTGGTACGTCACAGTTGATACGTTCGATATTGCTATCGACCCAGAAGATGACAGTAAGTAAGTAAGTTTCTGGTTGCTAGTGCACAAGTTTCACGTATAAAATAGTGCTTGTTTTGGTGATCCTTGTTAATAAAATAAGGTATTGATACGAATCTACATTTTACGCACACATTTTAAGAAAGTTTATTACGGGAAATCAGTAGTTGAAAAGTGATTCAGTACACTTTAGGTTTACTATCACATTTTACAACCATATGCTTAATGAACTATGCTGCCATCTATTGTAAACAGTAAGTACTAATGGAAATCTGAAACAACAGTTCTCCTACCTTCGCGACTAAGACTGGTAACTAGTTTTCAGATTATCTTTTTTCTAAATAGCTAAGCACGCCCAGTGCCACTCATTGAATTCAAACGATTTGCAAATTATTTTTCAAGATTTTTTTTTTGGTATTAATTTTTCGAGTAAGGATAAAGGAAAGGTGAAGGTTGGCAGCAGTGGCGTCAGAAGTTTTTTTTTCAGGTGGGAGGCAAACTGCTGTCTTGAAAATAGACGGGAATGTAACATATTTAACCTCTACGGTCACGAATTTTTTTTACTGCACCAAAAAATTAGTTCTGAATATTTTCTAATTAGTGATATGTATTTCAGTGTATTAAAAGTAATTTCATATTAAAATGTGCCATAGGGGCAGAGGGAGGGCATGTGCTCATTTGAGTACTTTAGGGGCGTACTACATATATTTATTGTAAATATAAAAATAAATAAAGGATGTTTTTGGTGGAAACGAAGCAAGTATTAGAAGCCAGGTATCAATAAAGATTTAGTTGTTTTGTTTTGAAGCAAAATTATTTATTTTAAGATCATTCGTGATACATTCAGTGTGAGTATAATTATTTATGAGAATTTAGTTGAATTCACTGCATACCATAAACGACTTTTTGCAATTGTTTAGTGAAAAATCAAAAGTTAATGGCAAAAATATTGTTGCAGTGTTTACAACAAATTATGCTATAATTTTGTGATGTATCTTAACAAAATGAGAAATAAAGAAAATGTACTAGTTGTATATTTTTACCTTCAGTACCTTACAAAATAAGCTGTTAACATAATCATGTACATTCAATGTTTCATTAGAACAATCATGCATTTTACATCTCGAGAATAACTTTATATTTGTCATGTGTAATACTATCTAGCATGTACTGTTGTTTTCATAACATATAACCTTGCAAACCCGGTGAATAGATTTGCTTGGTGTGGAACGCAAGAAAACAACTTCTATTTTGCAAGCAAAGAAAAGCTTCGCAGTTTATGCATTTAATCCTTGTTCTTTCTCTGCATTTTCCAAACCTACATCGATATTGTGATTTACCAGCAACATGATCTGTGATTTACTGAATCATACTTTACATGATATTGAGGCATAGGCATAACATTTTGTTCTCTTTTTTCCACAGAAATCACCTTACTGTTATTGTTACTTGGCCTGTCAACTTTGGTACTGTCACGTTTTCTGGGTCAGACGCTAATAGAGAATTAGCAATGTCTGATATAAATTCTTAACAGATCAAAATCGTCTCTTTTGGTGTACCTGCAAGCTTACAATCTATTTTATTCAAAATGCAACAGCAAAATCCAAGAAATGAGTGTATACTCTTACAGTCCATTTCTTAGCCTTAGTGGAGATTCTGTAGTACGAAATCAATCTATCTTACAAATCTACACCCCCATTTTCTCATTATAATGTTTTATTACAGAAGACCTAGGAACACAAACATGATACTTATCTTCTTTGCTGCATCTTAGGACTTGATCTTGTGGTAAACTACAAAAAGCCGTAGATAACAAGAGAAGACTCTTATTGTTCTTCCATTTAACTATAACTAATTTAACATCACTTCTACATACGACATCCCTTCGCCTCTTACCATTTCCTTATCATTCTTCAGATTTTTAAATGCTCTTCCTGTTCTATTTCGCATTTCAGTACCAGTACAATATGCATTTGCCTCCAACACTTTTTCAGCAGTACACACACTAGTAAAGAACTTGTCAGTATAAACAAATTTTACAGAATCCATTGGTTCAACTAATTTTTACAACAGTTCCTCCTACTCCATACACTTTCATTAACTCTTCAGGAAATGTATTTTTACCTTGATATTTAAAAAAAAATTAAAACCAAACCATCACACGCTATTAGAGCATTTTTTTAATCTCCAAGGATTGGGCTTAGAAGGAACATACTGCTTCAAACCTTGAGTTATTTTCTGTCCTGAAAAAAGTATAATTTGTTCGTCGATAGCAACGGACTTTTTTTGTGGCAGCAGGTTACAATCGTGTTGTATCTCATCCACTATTGGGTTCACTTTCCAAATTTTGTCTGGTGATTCGGAATCATGAGATAAGTTATCTACAAAATGGAACATATTTATTTCTAAATGCTATTAAAAGAAAACAAAACTTAAAATAGCTTTTGAAAGATTAAAAATATCTAGCAATATGAAAAGTACTCAAATGAGTACAGGGGAATAATATGTATACATAAGTCCCGAAGTACTCATCTGAGTACATTTTTTTTAATGCTAGCCAAAGCTAGCTACCTTTTACAGGGTTACGCCCTGTTTGAGGGAAGTGCTGTGAGGAGACTGAGGTTTAAAGGTCGGGAGGTGGTCTAAGTGCTTTATTACATCTTTATTCGTTGAAATGCTGGACTTAAGGAACTTTGCGTTCCTTAACATTTGGCTTGGAGAAATAACGTTCACAGTTTACATATATTGATACAGTGATGAATACATTCTAGGAATGAAAGACAGACATACATTCTTTAGTTGTTAGGAATTACAAAATTACAAATTATTTATTACAAACATTATGATTGTTAGTTTATAATAATAATAATAATAATAATAATAATAATAATAATAATAATAATAATAATAATAATAATAATAATAATAATAATGAAATGGAAAGTGAGAATGTCAGTACTGAGAAAGTGATGGAAATAGCATACATAATAAGAGAGAAATATAACATGGATGAAAAGAGGCTTATTGTGAAATTAGGAAATATGGAAACAATGTAGTGTAAGATACGATTCTTTAGTTAGGTGATGATGGAGATGAAGGATGGAGTGAGGTGCAATGCACAAAACAACACAACGGTGAGATGTTAACAGACGCATGAGGTTATCTTCTTGCCTAGGGGGACTCTAGGCTATGATGTAAGACGGTGGGAACCCAAGTTAGTATACAAAGGAAATCACTGTGCGTGAAATGATGGGAAAATGAGGGGAAGATGAGTATGAATGGTGTAATCATCTAGAAGCATAAGCATGGGATCATCGGGAGGAAGTGTGTAGTGATATAACGTGAAAAGAAGGGATAAGGGAGTGTGTACATGGCGTGAAGGCGTAGGATGTAGTGCTAAATAATGCATTGTGTCAAACAGAAGAGGATGGTGAGCTTGAAAACGGCTACGGATGTAAGAGAGTCGGAGGGTTTCGAGGTGATATTGCAACGTTGGAAAAGAAATACGGCTATAAAGGTCACGTGTTGGGCTAGGCAATTGTATACGAAAGGCTATACGGAAAGCGTGGCGTTCAAGGACAAGAAGCTTATGGTAGAATTTGTCGGAAGCGGCTATCTAAGCTGTAAACCCATAGGTTAAAGTAGGGCGAAGAAAGACCTTGTAAGTGTTTAGAATAGTGTGCGGTGATAGACCCCAAGTTGTACCGGCGAGACGTTTAAGTAAATTAAGTCTATTATAAGCTTTTGTCGTAATTGCTTTAAGATGTTGCATCCATGTTAGATGAGTATCAAAAGTGATGCCTAAGTAAGTTACTGTCCTGGTAGCTTGCAACGGAACCTGATCCACATGGAGAGAAAGACAACGTCTATTTCTGCGTACTTTAGATGTTTTCCGCTTCGGGAGAAAGATGATGGCCTGTGTCTTTGTAGCATTTATTGTAAGTTTCCAGTGTCTACACCAGCGGCAGAAGTCGTCTATAGCGATTTGCAAGATACGGTTGATATGTTGAATAGATGTGCCAAGAGCAAGAAAAGCAGTGTCGTCTGCGTACTGAAAGGCATGGACGTGATCTGGGAGGCGTGGCATGTCAGCTACAAATAGAATGTATAGGAGAGGGGAAAGAGCGGAACCTTGCGGAACTCCTGATAATAAGAAAATCGGATGAGACAGGCTATTGCGAATGGCAACATATGTAAGGCGGCCGGAGAGAAAGTTAAAAATGAGACGTATGTATTCGGTAGGTAGCTGAAGGCTAATGAGTTTGTGAATTAGTCCGAAATGCCACACTTTGTCAAAAGCTTTTTCCAAATCAAATAGAACCAAACATGATGGATTCACTGAATTGTAATGCGTGCTGATTAGGCTGGTGAGGCGTAAAACTTGATCATTTATAGAAAACATAGGGCGGAATCCTGCTTGGGTGAGAGGTAGGATGTTTCTGCGAGTGAGGTAGCTATGGAGGCGTTTTACGAGAATACGTTCAAGTATCTTGCTGAATGTTGCTGTTAGTTGAATCGGTCTGTAGGAAGAGAGTTCGTGAGGTGGTTTATGCGGTTTTGGAAACATAAGAGTTTTTGAGGTTTTCCAAGACATAGGAAAGTATCCAGTACGCAGGATGAAGGTGAAAATATTTGCAAGAAGAAGTAGCAAGGAAAAAGGACACTCTCGGATTTGGCGATATGTGATGTTATCTAACCCTGGTGCTGTATTTCGTTTATATCGTATGGTGTCGCTGAGCTCTGTTACTGTTATGGGTGCGGTGATGGGTTGATTTTGGTTGAGTACATGTAGATGACTAGGCTGCAAAAAGGGGGTAGATGGGTTTATTCGATCAGCTATGTGTGGCCTGCCCTCAGAGGGTGGGGGTGTGAAGATTGTCTGGAGGTGATCGGCAAAAGCATTTGCTGTATCTGTATCTGTGGTAGGAGCAGAGTTCCCAATCAGTATGGGGTATGAAGTGTTGCTGGACTTGCCGCATAAAGCGTTGAATCTTTTCCAGTATCTGGTTGGATGACTGGTGGTCGCTAGGTTGTTGCAGGTTTTGACCCAGCATCGTAATTTGTATGCTTTAATGTAATTGTGCACTGTGCGCTGTAATCGTTTATGATGATGCAATGATTCGGGGTTTCTGGTGCAAAGGTAATCTCTGAAAAGTTGACGTGAACGGGTTATCATATTCAGATATTGTGGTGGTAGGCGTGGCTGATATGGAGTGCATTTACTAGTTGGAATATAAAGTTGACTGGCTTCCTGGATGGAAGTGGTAATAGAATCAATAGTAGAATAGAGTTCCTCTTCGGTAGTGGGTGATGTGAGATGAGATGTATGTTGCGTCAAGTAACTGTGATAATGGGTCCAGTTTGCTTTATCGAAGCGATAACAAGTACGAGAAGGCATCTGCGATCGAGGTGATGCAGTAGGGTGTAGTTGAAGCGTAAACTGGACAGGAGCGTGATCGCTACCGATTGTATCAAGAACATTAAGGACGCTACGGGTGGAGAGATTTGCAGAGGTGATGACAATGTCGGGCGTTGTGTTGGAGATGGGTCGAGTAGGCTTTGGGAGAGGATGTATAATTCCAGTTGTACTTGTGGTTATAAAAGCTTCAAACGTGACACGATCCAGATGTGAGCGACTATGGAGATTAAAATCGGCCATTATGATATAGTGACGGTATGTGTTTGAGATATACTGAACAAACTGAGTCGGGAGATGGTGACCAGGACGTACGTAAATGGTTGCAAACGTGATGTTGAGAGATTTGAAATATATAGTGGTGATGAGATGTTCAGGTAACTGATAATTGGCACAATGATGCTGACGATATGGGAGATGCGGAGAGAAACCAATTGCCACGCCCCCATTTGCGCGTTGTGCTGGGATCTGATTGTCTGCCCTGAGTATAGTGTAGCCTGGTATGCGACATGGAGTTGCTTTTGTCAAGAATGTTTCATTTAGCAGGAAAACTGTGATACGTTCCTCCCGAAGGAGAGTCTCAAACAGGAGTTTGTTTGTGGTGAATGATCTGATATTGAAATACAGAAAGTTCAAAGCCATGATGTAAGAGTGATTAACTGATGGAAGTGGTTGGAGATGCATGAAAATGTACTGTATTACCAGAATACGTAGCTGTGAAATTGATATGAAATGTGGTTTTGGCTGCCAGAGTAATTTGCTGTAAAATGTGTGGTCGTATGAAGGGGTGAATATTCAGGAGTGCCAGAGTGAAAAAGGTTAGCAATTGATTTAATGTGACAGGGGTGTCAGTGGATGGCGGAGTGGAAGGGGCAACGGATGCCGTACGTAGTGGAACAACAAGTTCGGGATGGGCTGGTGTTGGTTCCGGCTTGGCTTTACACTTGTAACTATAAGTGGGATGGTTGTCAGGACACGTCGAGCACTTCGCTGGTTGGTTTAAATTGGTGCAGAGCCGTGTTGAGTGGGGTCCGGCACAGTATCCGCACTTGTAGTTGTTTTTACATTCAGATGTGGTATGAGTATTGTATTCTTGACAGCGCTCGCAGCGTATGGGCAATGGTGCTAGTGAACGCGATGGTTCAACTCGGTGTTTGCGATTATAAATATATGCCCCATGAGCGAGGAGATCGTCAATCGTGTCTTGATGCGGAGTAAGAATACGGACCATGTAGGTGGGCCCACGGTCGTTACGGATCCTAAGTACTTTAGTTATAGAGTATCCATCGAGTTTTAATTCCTCATGGATTTCCTCATCTGTGTATGATGGATCTACCCCGCGGATAACCACAGAGAGAAGTGAAGGCCGCCGTGGTGGAGGTGGTTGTTTGCGAAATGAATCTGACAGTCGAGTGATTTCGGCATTTGCCCCGAAAGTATCTATTGGGACCTTGTTGCGAATTGTGGTATAAAGATCAGGGTCTGCTGTTTTGAGAATGTACCCATTTCGGGTATGAACTATTTCTTTGAGAGCAGCACGTGGTAGATATTTGCGAAGTTGGAGTGAGACAAACTTCTCATTGGAAAACTTGCTGTCATAATTACGGAGTAATATAGAAAAAGTTGGAACACGTGAAGTTGGCGATTCGGAAGCTCCTACTTCCATATTGTCAGTACCAGAGTCTTCGTGATGATGTTTTTTCTTTGGCGGGGAATCTTGCACCCTTGACGCATAGCTGTCTTTAGACTGAGGTGATCTGGATCGAACGGAGGTCGTGGATTCCACAGATGCAACGGATGTATGAGAATCTCTGCGTGTGCGAGAAGTTGTGGCACTTGTCTGCGCTTTTGACGATCCCTTCCGTGGCCTCACCTTCGTGGGACACACAGGAGGTTCGTCTACGACAGAAGGAAGAGTAGTGTGCCGACTGCCCATGCGTTTGCCAGAGGTGGTGCGTGAATCCGCCATCTTTAAAGACCGTCCGTTGGGCGACTGCCCAGATGCAAAAAACTAGCGTGACTAATGTATATATGATGAGATGTGTGAATGATTTCAAGGTCGGACTACCCGTTTGGATAGTAGTCCAGGTAAGACAGTTCCCCTATTAATGCAGTGACACTGTACACCCTTGGCTGAGATAAGTCTGATGAACAGTGTCCTGTAAAAACGCGGAGAAAAGTCCAGGATCAGGAGTAGGAAGGTTTCTACAAAAAACGTCACCGTTTTAGATAGGTGGCGCTTCAGAGGCGAAACCTCTGGAAAGGTATGTGAGTACATGATATTTTTTACTAAGTTCTGAAATGTACAGAACATCCAAATCACGAGTAATGTTTTTATATCAAGAAGTTTCTATTAAACTACAAGAAAATAATTTTTTATACGATACCGAATGTAAATCAAATAATATACTCACGTTTTTTGTCAGGATTTTCAATCCCTTCCTCTCCTGCTGCAGCCATACTTTTGAATCTAACACTGTATGCTCAATGCTGCTATCTGATGGACCCAGAGTGCACTAAATTTGTTCTCGAATGAGTACTTGAGAAGCAAAACGTGTAAGGGTGCGATTGAAATGAAACGATATATATTTACGTAATATTAAAATGAATGTACTCAAATGAGTACTGGGGGACCGTAGAGGTTAAGATAATACGAATATATGTTTGTAATGTAACAATAATTTGATTTGATTGGTTAATAATAATAATAATAATAATAATAATAATAATAATAATAATAATAATAATAATAATAATAATAATAATAATAATAATAATAATAATATAATTAAGCTGTAAGCAGTTTCATGAAATTTCCATTTATGAGATGCATGTTACGTTAGTTTACATCTTTATATTAATTAATCCCGTGTCAGTTTTGTGCTGGAATTTTGGTCTGGTGCAGAAATTTTCAACCATTGAACGATACTTTTCCAGAGCTGTGCTCTGAAGCGTCGCTTCTTGTATGGTGACGAATTTTGGAAAAACCTTCCTTTTCCTTATCCTGGGTCTCACCTTCTGTCTCTTTCCCACGAACCGTCTGTCAGACTTATCTAGCCAAGGGCAGCCGGATCTACAGATCGAGCCAGGGGAGTTACCCCACCTGGACAACTATCCAAACGGGTTGTCCCACCTTGTTCATCTCATTCATCGCGCATTACTGCATCATTATTTAGGCTCACGGCTCTTCATTATGTCTGATCCTCCTATTGCTACTGGATCCTCGCTAGAAGGACGACATCAAGGCCTTCCTCCTGTGTTTGCCGTTCCCTCTGCTTCGGCTGCGAAAGTGGCCAAGAAGAGGGATTTGAGCAACAGACAGCGTACGCAGTCAGGCAGTTCTACTGCCTCTACAACTTCTAATGTGTCCACGAGGTCCAGATCTCCACACGGTCAACAACTCTATGCTGACTCTGTTAAGCAGACTCGCCAACCGGCAAAGAGACAACATCGAGAAAATGCTTCAGATACTTCAGACATGGAAGCCCAGCCAACCAACATCAATAACTCATCTCATCTTTCATCTTCTTCACCGTCTGTCCCGATACTTCACTCTTTTCTGCTTCAAAATTTTGACACCAAGTACAGTAATGAGAAATTCGTAACAATTCAACTCCGCAAGTATATACCGAGTGCTCCTCTTTCTCAAGTCGTAAAATCACGAAACGGCATGATACTGAAATCTCCAGACCCTAATTTCGCCATCCTAGTTCGGAATAAAGCTTCATTTGAGATCTTTGGAAGGCAGGCTATCATTACATCACTTAACTCCGCTAAACGTAAACAAGCGCCTCCCCCAAAACGGCCTCCACTTCTTTCCGTGGTTATTCGTGGCGTTGATCCCTCGTATACCGAAGAGGAGGTTCAAGAGGAACTTCAGTACGAAGGGCATACTGTTCAAAAGGTTGTTCGCATACGAAACAATATTGGTGCCACCTACATGATGCGTGTCCTTACGTCTTCTCAAAGCACAATTGACAACCTGCTCTCTTATGGAGCATATATTTATAAACGTAAACATCGTGTAGAGCCCTCCCGGTCGTCTGTGCCTCTCCCACTACGGTGTGAAAAATGCCAACAATACAATTCACATCACACATCTGCCTGTCCAAATCCTATAGTTTGCGGCTTTTGTTCTGGCTCTCACCAAACTCGTTCTTGTCCCAACATGGCACAGCCTCCGAAATGTTCTACTTGCACCGAACAGCACCCAGCTTATAGTTATAAGTGCAAAGGCAAACCTTCTGCTCAAGAGTCACATCCCGAACTTGTTGTTCCGCTGAAAACCGCCGAATCATCCACTTCCACCGATAATTCCGTTGATGACCCCGTTACAGTTAGTAAATTACTAGAATTCCTTGCCCTTACTTTGCAAAACATCCACCCTTTTCAACGACAACACGTTCTTCAACAAATTATTGCCGCTGCCAAATCTACATACTTTGTTCGCAACTTACTCCAATAACTATGTTCACTTCCACACAACTCGCCTCGAAACCTCAGTATAATCGTACCCAGTATGGATATAGTATTTTTGTTTCTTAACATCCGATCCCTTGTTAAAAACAAAGTGCTATTCGAAACACTCTTACTCGAAGAACAAGTCACAGCTTTCCTACTTAAAAACCTTTCTCAAACCCACTTCATCTTGTTCCTTTTCTCGTTTCACTTTACTCCGTCACGATAGTCATATGCCAGCCCTCAGAGCCAATGGTGGAGCTGCAATTGGTTTCCGACATACAATCCCGTTTCGGTCTCATAACTGTCCTCTATTACATCTCCCAGAACACATCATCACCACATTATATTTCCGTAACATCGCCCTCACCCTTGCTACTATCTACGTGCGCCCTGGCCTTCCTATATCTCATGCCTTCTTCTCACATATCTCCAATACTTATAAACACTTTATTATCCTGGCTGATGTAAACTTTCATAGCCGTTCAGCAGCTGAACAAACCTCTTTCACTGACTTCATCACAGTTCATACCACAGGAACTTCTCTTAATCTCCCTCGCTGTACTCGCCCCATCAGTAATACCACTCCAGATATAGCAATAGTCTCAAACACAATCATTAATCGTTGTACTGTTGATGTCCTCGACCTACTTGGCAGTGATCACGCACCCATCAAGCTCATATACCATTCAGGCCTGACTACTGTTCAATCCTCATTTTCGCCACGCATCTCACTTCGCTATGACATAGCTGACTGGACTCAATATCGTACCTATCTCTCAAACACCTTAGTTGATTCCACATCTCCCACTACGCCGGACGAACTCACAGATCTAGTTACTCACTTAACCACTTCCATTCAACAGGCATCTGCACTCTATATTCCGCAATCAGAATCAATTCCATATCGTCCAAAACTACCACCCCAATACCTAGCCTTTGTTCGTCGATCACGACAAGCTTACCGCGAATTTCTACGCACCAGGAATCCCGACGCCCTAAGACTTCATCACCAACTTCAACGCACAGTCCGTAACTATATTTCTGCTTACAAATTACGCCAGTGGGTGAAAACTTGCAATCACCTATCCGATACTGTTCATCCTAGTCGCTACTGGAAACGCTTCAATTCTCTTTGTGGCAAGCATACTAAGACCCCATATCCGCTTCTTCTACAAGATACGCCATTACATTCCGACACCGAAAAAGCAAATGCCTTTGCTGATTACCTCCAAACTATATTCACACCCTCAGCATCAGATAACATAGGCACCAATCATCCAGTAGATCAAGTAGACCTTAACTGTCCATCACTCCAACCTCATGTCGCTCATCCACTACCCAATCATGTTCTTACCAGTCCCATCACAGTATCGGAAATCACCTCTGTTGTCCAGCACAAACGCAATACCTCACCAGGTTTCGACTCCATTACCTATCGCCATATTAAGGAAAGCCCCGCTATACTACTCACCATTCTGGCGCTCATTTATACATTCATATTACGTACAGGTTTTTTCCCCACAGACTGGAAAGTTTCCAAGACTCTCATGTTCCCCAAACCAGGTAAACCACCGTCTGCTGTTTCTTCTTACCGACCTATTCAATTAACATCTACTTTCAGCAAAATATTCGAGCGCATTCTTGTGAAACGTCTCCACCCATATTTACTAGACCGCCAATTACTGCCGAGTCATCAAGCTGGTTTCCGCCCCTCCTTTTCTATTAATGATCAGCTACTTCGTCTAACAACACTCATAACAAATCATTACAATTCCATCCTACCATCATGTCTTGTCCTTTTTGATCTTGAAAAAGCCTTCGACAAGGTTTGGCATATTGGGTTAATTTATAAACTCATTAAATTTCAGTTACCGCTGTCATACATTCGCATCATTTATCATTTTCTCATCTGTCGCATCACTTACATTGCCATTAACAAACAGCTATCACATCCAATTTTCCTCATGTGCGGTGTTCCTCAAGGTTCTGCTCTTTCCCCATTATTGTACATCCTATATGTTGCCGACCTTCCACCTCTTCCTACTGACGTCCACCAGTTTCAGTATGCAGATGATACAGCCTTTCTTGCTCTTGGCAAAACTATTCAGGATATCAATCTTTCGTTACAGATAGCCATCGATCGTTTCACCCACTGGTGTTCTAAATGGAAACTCAAGATTAACGCCACAAAAACTCAAGCTATTGTATTCATACCACCACGTAAACGAACTAAAGTCCACCGGAATCCATCTCGTCTGTCACTTCATGTCCATAATACGCCCATTATTCCCACACGAATCGTTACATACTTAGGTATCGTTTTCGATCATCATTTAACATGGAAACCGCATCTTCATCATGTTAAAACTAAAGCTTATAACCGTCTAAACCTCCTGAAGAGACTAACCGGCACAACCTGGGGCCTCAAAGCACCCGTTGTTCTCAACACCTACAAGGCTTTCCTCCGACCCATTCTCACATATGGTTTTCCGGCATGGATTTTCGCCCCTCCCTCGTACTACACGAAACTAGCCATTTTAGAGAGACATGTTTTTCGCATTGCCTTCCGCATTTCTCTCCCCAGCCCAACCCGTGATTTATATTCCTTAATATCATTCCCTATCCTCAGCTACCATCTCGAAACTCTTCGCTTAAAATTCATTACCCAACGCTACACACATCACCATCCTCTACTGTTTGAAACTATGCACCACCTTGCACTTCACTCCTCGCCTGCACGATACCATAATACTCCGCTTCATCTCCTCTTTACATTATATTGCTACACAGTCCCTCCAGACCATCTCGATCTACAGATCCTCGAAGACTACCGTTTGCATGTACATCTTCCTCATATCTTCCCATCATATGCACAGTGATTTCATTTCTCTAACACGGTTCACCACGTCTTCATTAGCCTAGAGCCACCCCTAGGCAGAAGATAACTACATGCGTCTTTCTAACAACCCTCTATTGTGTTGTGGCGTCAAGTGCACTTCACCTCATCCCTCATTTTCATCATGTCTTCTGATTTGTTTCTCTGCTCTTTAACTTTGTATTAGATTTCTCACACCCATTATATTGACTATTTTCTACTCTCTTTCTGCCTTATATACTATGTTGTTTTTATGATCATGTCTGTATGTTGTTTATGTTCCAGTGTAACCTCCAGTATGTTTATGATCGCAAAGATCATAATGACCTTTCCTCCAACTGATGATAAAAATAATAAAGATTAATAAATAAATAATACAGCCCATAGCCCAACAACCAATCCTTCAGTCCTCTAGTAATCCTCTCACTTCCCTTCCCTAAAAGAGGGTGTAGCCCTCTTAGAGGTTGCTACGCTATGGCTAGCATTAAAAAAAAAACATTGAAATCAGAATTAGAAACATATAAAATTGTAAAATTTGTACTGCTCACAATGACTATTTGTAAGTACAATTTTTACCATTTTATATACTGGTACATATTTTTAACTGTATTGGACATGGTCACACGGACACTGTTAAAGAATCTTAAAGTTACTTAAATCATTTGGAAACGAAGAAATTAAAATTGTATTTTTAAAAATCCAGTTCTAATGTTGCAGTACACTGTAATATTAGAAACTGCTATTTAGAACTACAAACTTTGTAGCACTTTGTAGTAGAAAGTAACTTGAACATTATAACACAGGCTACAGAATCAAGTAAAAAAATAACAAAAAATATTTTTTTCTACTTGACTTCGTGCCAGAAATGGAAAAAAGGAAATTTTACTAAAGACTTCATAAGATTTATATAGAAAATTCAATTACACTAAATATCCAGAGTTATTTTTATTTTTTACTACACTTACTTCAGTATATCCAGTTTGTTATTACATTCACCTCTCTTAATAATCTCACACAATTAATAAGGAATAATTCAAGTTTATATTGAATTTTAAGTGCTATTTTGTAATTTAGATAATTTTTCATATAACGCATAACATTTTCCCTTACGTAATTCTACATTTATTTCTTTTCAAAATTGACCAAAAGTATCTTTTCTTTCGCTTGTTTTTGATATGAATTCTCTTGCAATTGTGTTTAAATCTAGGTCTGGTCGCTACACATATGCAACAACAGCAGATGAGCCAATCTTTCTTGCGTCATAGACGTCCTCAGATATGTCTTTAGACTACGCAAATAGCTGAATGATCTTTCGCAAATGCTCAAGAAGCTGGCATAGTGAGGACGGAAGTCCCTAGACGAACAACTTGGTCGAGAACTCTGCGAACAGTTGGGGTTTCAGGACTAATAGTTTTTAATATTCTGGTGGTCGTCAGCGACTCAGTCGTCATCAAAATAGATGGAAGCAGCCTGAGCTGAGCTCATAATCTATCCAGCTTAAAATTCAAAGCATGAACTCCCAATTCTTGCTTTAAATAATCTGTTGAGAGAGGCCCACAAGCGCATATAGCTCCTTCACAAAGTATCTTCTAGAGTTTTATGAGTTGTTTGAGGCCTGGCTGATTGAAACGACGCTCCACTTCATTCAACAAATAGTCAATGATTTCAAAGTACGTTTTTAAAAGACCTGTACAGGTTCTAGGGTAGGTGCTATAGAAGGATTATCAGTCTGCTCCAACCTATTGGTGTTCTGTTTGATCTTGATGAAGTGGTCAATTTTAAGTGTAGTCTGTTTGCATTTTCCTTTGCTTCCTTACAGATGTTTTCAAATGCGCTGTCCGTTCGTAGGTTTCTCAGAGTATCCTCTAGATAGAATTGCTGCTGCTCTTTTAGCTCCAGAAGCAGAAGCTCCAGAATTTTGAAGCACTTTCGCCAGTTGTCCACAAGGTACAAAAGCACGTATACTGACTATCAGAAAAAATATCATTCCGAATTTGTTCATTCTTTTCAAATACCCTTTTAGAATTACTTTTTGATCATCATTTGGACCACTTGTACTACTGATGATTCTTTTCCAACGTGATTTAAATTCGTTTGCAGTAGATTTAAATCTGATAAGAGATTTCCGCCTAACACACCAGCGAGTAGGACAAAGAAGCAGCAAATGTTTAGGATTACTTTCGTTGATAGTTTTACAGGGTTCAAGAACAATGTCGGTGTATGTTGTCTATCGTTTTGCAGAATCCAGGTTGATGTTTCAAACGTCTTTCACTAATGATAGCCCGTACGTCACACAAAGATTCGCATTTTCGTGCTACTTCCTGCAATGGAAGATCTAATGCATGATTGTTGCAATGAATGCATACAGCTTTCGGATGTTGAGTCGAAATTATCTTCTGCACACCATTTACTCATCCTGACATAATAGCTGCACTATCATGATACTATTCGTGTATATTTTCTGCATTCTGGTTAAGTTTAGTTACAAAATCTTTGATCGTGAATTCTGTTTCCGATTTTGTGCCATGTGGGGTGATCATTCCCATAAATATTTTGTTGGGTTTGATGAATCAGAGTCAAAACAGCGCACACAGAGACAACTGTTCTTTCTTTGATATATCAGTCGTGGAGTCAACTATGATTGCATAAAATGGAGACTCTTTAACTTCTGCTACCAAGCCTCTCTATATTGCATATCCCATAATATTTAAAATTTCATTCTTTCAATAAGCACTAAGCCAGTTATCCCGTCGATTAATCCATTAATTGAGAACAGGCACATCCATTTCCTTTCAGCCAGGAGTGACATCAAATTATCCGTACTATGCAAATGTCCACTGATTGCTTGACCACTGCGAGCTAAATATCTAAGACTATTGATTATTACAAGTAGCGACTGTCTTGCTTGTTCTTGTTGTTTATGAACTTGGTCTGAAAGGAGAGTTGAAACAGGTGTTCTGTTTCTGCACTCATATATTAACCCTTTCACTACCACTGGGACATATGTGTCCCACTATACATTCTCAGAGGACCCGTGGTAATTTACCGCATGGTATTGCTATGAATCGATGTTTCACTAGTAAAGAGACGCCTGCTAATGGTTCACAGAATTCTTATGAACATTATCAAATAGACTGTAGTGGAAGTGAACGTGAACAATGAAAGTAAGGAACAATGTGCTAGTGTTAAAGCAGTGGTTACATGTACTGTTATTTGGAAAAGGATGCCGAAATCTAAAATATTTGTAATCATACATACGACCTTTTTTTTTGACAATATATGTGTCATAATTGAAAATACAAGATGATCAGTCATGTCTCTTCCACTGGGACATATAGGTCCCAAGTAAAAAAATCAGTGGGATACATAATGTCCCACCCTCCCTACGTGGAAAAACGTAACGGTATATATATATAAATGTTGTGTGTGTGTGTGTGTGTTTATGTGTGTTTGAAAACAACAATTTTCTGTTATGGTCTGGAAGTAGGCTAATGATGTTTCAATAGAATTGAAATCAGTGCTAATTTACAAATTTTATTGAAAGGTGCACGTTAAAATGAAAGTGTTCTATTTAAGAAATTGTGAATCTAAAAAGAAAATAAAGCAATAGCGTAGCTAGAATTTTTTCTGAGGGGGAAGCAAGGGACCAAGAAAATTTTGACGAGATCATCTTTAATGTATTAAAAACTTGATTCACACAATACATATATATATACATATATATATATATATATATATATATATATATATATATATATATATATATATATATATATATATATATATATATTGTGTGTGTGTGTTTGGTTCCATCTCTCTTATTCATGATTTTACTATTCCCAAAAGAGCGAAAATGTAAGAATTTATTACTCAAACAACTAGGATACATTAATACAATTGAAATGAAATCTTTAGTTTTACGTCCCACAGTTATGCTGGTTAGGCTAAAAAGGACGGTGATTATGAGAAATGAACGAAATGGTGGAATGAAGGAAGTGGAAGGAAACGGGAGAACCCACGAGCACAGTGTTTGTTCATCACAAAGTCCAGACGGAGCAAGCTGGAATCGAACCATGGATTTCAAACACCGGAGTGAATGCTCTACCACTGAGCCACCGCGCTCCCTTAATACAATTTATTTCCATTCTAATATAAGTAAGTAGTTACTTAATTACTGCGTTTAAAATATGTGTGGCTGGTTGATTTAGGTGGAAGCAGAAAAATACATGCACACACTCAAAATCAAAAGGGAACAAAGTATCTCATTGAAATGTGCAGCTTATATCATGATCCTAGGTATTTTAGGAATTTACTTATTACATACGAAGGCAGAGTCAGCAGAACTTTATACTTTCGAATCAAACTAATATGCATAATGGTATGTTAATTTTCACAAACGGTCTAATGAAAACATTCCATTAAAAGTAAACTGAAATGAAGATTAAATCAAGGCTCATCTGCAGAAATTATTTTATCCTAATTGATTTTCCTCACCCTCACAACAAAGAAAAACATTAAATGTAACACTTCACTTTTATAAACTACACATTTTCATTCCCTTTCTAAAACTTTTAATATACAAGTATTATTACGTGACAAAGGAAATTATTTTGTGCTGTGAAAACAGCAGAACGGACAGTATTATTTCAGAAAAAGTTTAAGATTTTAATTTCAGTAACAGCGCTTCGTCTATATTGTCCTGTTAATATAAACTAATTTAACTTGTGTGCTTGACAGCTGTAAAACATAGAAGCGTTGATCAATACCAGTTTGTAACAGTTTACATTACAGAAAAGTATGTAGTTTACTTAGGTAGTTAATGAAACAGCACATGAATACAAAAACAAAGGTATGATCAAATATGTGCATTTGAGCTCAGCGGTAGAACAGACTTCACATTCGGAAGCTGGTGTGATCGATCCCTCGTAGGCAAATATTTCAACTTAGGAGTTTACCAAGATTATTCCTCATTTCACTAGGGAAGGGGATGGCCCAGTTGATTCACTCTCCTCATTTTTCATTTGAGCATCGGATGTTTCAAAACCTTGAAATAAATTCAAATTAGTTGAATTAACTTAACGCTACTATCCTGTAGTCGATGCTAAGTTAATATTGTTAGTTTTGGGATTAGATATCAAGGAGGGACATTAATTAGTATATCCTATTGAAAATTCATGTCACCACTGATTTACTGTTCTTTATAATTCCTTCAATGTAATTTTCTCAGAACTACTTAAGCATTTTTTGACGAAGAACAAATATAAATCTGCGATAAAATTGGGTTCCATGAACTCAATGAATGGAATCTATGGACCAGTCCCACAGACTCCTGATATTTCTCTGATTATTAAACATTAGATAATATAACGGGATGACACAACCTGGTCATGGGAGTAAATACTACTTTTACACAAAATAACATTACTGCCGCGACCAATTTGTATCATCTCGGTATCTTACCTGATGGTTAGTAATCAGGAGATTGTAACACTGGCTCTGTGATAAGCTTTGGAATTTCTCTATGTAGTGGCATTTTAGGGATTAAGCTATACTCGAAATCTTTAAATGAAAATACTTCTGAACGATTTATTTACACAGAATCACTGATTTTTACTACATTTCCGAAGGTTTTAGTTAGTAGAATATGTTCATGTAGCTCTGTTTTCCTGAAGGGAGCAAATATCGCATGTTAACATCGTAGCAGAAGGTTTCTAGCGAGTTACCAACGGCCAAGAGCGCTAGCAAATTAGACGTAGACGAGAGACAAAACCAGAATGTAATCGAGAGGGAGAACTAATATCGGTAGCAAATAGTAGGTGTTGGTAGTATTCAGTATATTACTTTTCTCAAATAATCGGGATATGAACAACAGACAGAATGATGATTTCAGAAATAATAAAAACTACTCTCTTCTTTTACTGTATATTAAACAAGGCACCTCGATATTAGATGCTTTGAAAATAATAATCATACCAAATTATTTAATAGATGCTATGCATAATCAATGGGAATTAATTACTTAGTGTACGAATTATAATAGACGGAAACTTCTTTCCTCCAACGCAAGTGTAATGTTTTACTGTAGTGTTGGTTATTTGTAAGTAAGCATATTATATTTTAGTATGACTTTCAGCATTGAAGCGAATGAGAATGCCGACTGATTTTGCATTTCTTTCTGGTTCTTTGCCGAAAACAAAGGAGATAACTAATTAAGGGGCAAATATTAAAAGGAATGTTCAGATGGTGAAGCTAATGCATATGCACCCTCAAAGATTTCGGTGAATTAGATCTTGCTGTACTAAAAGCAAAAACGAGTGGAGCTATTTTATCGGAACGCAGACCTTTGCAACATACGGTATTCTACAGTTGGTAACTGTGTAGTCGAGAGATGTTTTGGTAGTAGTTTAACTTATGGCCACGGCCCACTCATCGTTTGTCGACCTATAGCAATATCACTCTGTATTACTGTGGGGGGGGGGGCACTAGGGGGGCCGAGAATTTGGACAAGGAGGCATGGCCCCCCTTGGCCCTCACCTTGGCTTCGCCACTGAAGTAAAGCCACATCCAACATTAAGTTGTAGAATACTCTGTAGTTGTAAAAATCATAAACCAAAAATGGTAAACGACCAAACGAGAAACTGTGAATTTCCTAAACGAACGACACAAAGTAAACGGAGAATGAATTTTGTATAAAGCGCGCGGTGAATAGCATGAAATGTGATAAGTGGGAGATAGGAAGAAAGTTGTTTGACAGGGGCTGTTACGGCGGGTGCCTCGTGTACTGTGGTGCTCTGTGAGGGAGAGAGTTGAGTATGGCTTCTTATACAACTACACTAAACTTACACTTTTCTTTTACAATCACACGTACATATATCTTTTTCTTTTCATACTCCTGTCGTTTAGCATCATACACTTTCCACTTTCTCTAAATTTTCACCCCTTCCACCCGAGTTGTTAACTCTCTTTCACTGTCTGAACTCCTTTCCCGACTTTGACCTTTTACTTTTCCCGATTTTGACTTTCTCTTCCCGATTGTGACACTCACGTATTACCGTTTTACTGTAATCCCTTTCTTACTTTGTCATAAACTATTACCTTTAATTCTTTCTACTTTCTACCCTTCTACTAATTTATCTCTTTACCTGCCTACATTTATTAGAAACCTTGTTCAAAGGCTTTAGTGACGTGAACATATAAAGGGGGTACTTTATCCTCCACATGATGTGAAATGAAGGAAAAAAGTTATTCGCTGCGAGGGGACAGCGGAGAAAGAAGGAGAACATTTTGATAGTGTTTCTAACTCATACCGATACTAATCTCGAATATAAGTAAAAACAAGAATCAATAATAACTACTTATCGTATTTTATATATATATTATGATAAGCTTACCTGTAGCCTAAAGTATTTACAAAATGTCAATGTTGTCCATAGTATCCATCTCATTTTCTTTGTCCTGCGACCGTGTTCTCCATATGTAAAGACGACCGGTTTTAGGAAAGAAGGTGAAGGTCGATTCATCGGACCACATTACGTGTTTCCAGTGCTCATGAATCCACGCCTTGTGGTCCTTGCACCACTGGATACGTCTGTTCGCATTTACTGCTGTGATCAAGGGTCTGGCGATAGCGGCCCTGCCATGAATTTTCATTTTATGAAATTACCGTCGCACTGTTTTCGATGAACCAGGTTCTGTAGGTTGGAATTGAGTTCAGACGTAATTTTCATTACAGTGGTCTTCTTTTAAACTGTTACAATCCGTTTCAATGCCTTCCGGTCCCTATCTGAAATTATTGTATTTCCACTACTGTTGTGCTTTGCAGACGTCGTTTGCCCATGAATTGTGTATGCCCTCGTGACATTGGACACATTGCCTTTCGATACCCTTCAATGTTCGCCACTGTTGCCACTGAAGCTCCAACCAGACGGGCAACAATGACCATGCCTCTTTGGAAGTCTGTTTGGTCACCCATTTTGCCGCACCACTTTCACACCACGACACTCATAGGTGAACTGGTTACTGCTAACAGAAGAGGAAGATACACATGACACATTGAAAAAAAAATCGACAACCGCAACACGTGTTGTACAGTGGAAGGCCAAACTTACATGTCCAGTATGAAGTGTTTTTAAATTTTTTGTGACCCTCCTGTATATGTATCATTTGCATACGTATCAAGTTTTGTTATATGTTACATGCAAAACATATACAGACATATAATATATTTATTTGTAAATGTGTGTTAGTGTGTCTTTAATATGTTAACTAATAATCAGTAACGTTAAATTTAGAACTTTCATTTATTAAGAGATTAAGTAATTACTATAATTTCAAACATATGCAGTAGTCAAACTATATTTTGGATTTTAAGTACAAATATCAAACATACTCTTCACCTCCCTCGATCAACTTTGAGAATTTTGCAAAGAAAGCTCCTGAAATTCTGTTATATTTTAACTTTTTTTTTTATCATAAAAGAATGGAAATTAAAACGCTATTTTTGTGGTTACATGCAGAATAAAATTTAAAATTTACAATTATTCCTGAAAAATAATAATTTCGAACACTTTAAAAGCACATAGTTTCTAATGTATTGAAATTTCATTGTTTATCTATGATACGAAACGTTGTAAATAGTTGTAAATTTCCATAACTATTTTCCAAATGGATTTGTATACAACCAAAGGTAGGTTTGTCATGTTTAACAAAAGTTAGAATATAGCCCTGTTGAAATCAGGTCTTATTTATAAAAGAATACTTAATGATCGCTTTTGGCTGTTAAATTGTCTTTCCAAGCAGTTTGATAAAAGTTCTGCATAGCATAACAGAAAAGACTTTTCGCGCCGAATTCTACTTCGACGCGGGTGCCGAAATCTTTAGCTACGGCTCTGAATAAAGATTGTGTACAGCGCAAGATGGGAAGCTTGTACTATGAGAAGTGATAAGTAGAAAGAACGTTATTTTCTGCGAGGGGATAGCGGAGTGAGAAGGAAGACTTTTTGGTAGTGTTTCTTACCAATGCCGATAGTAACCTCTAGCATAAGTAAAAACAACCGGATAATGACTACTTAAAGGAACTTATATATGAGGGGTCTAGTAACAAAACCTACCATATCCATTTTTCATTTCTACTACTATACCCTGCGTGTATTGTCTTAAAAAGCGTTATTATTACTCAGTGATCGATTTTGTGCTTGCCAACATTTCTGTTAACAAAAATGAACAAATTTCATTGTTGAAAGATAAAGATGCTTGTTATAACAGAACTGCATGTTTTTCTTATTTTCTCAGAAAGTTTACAAAAAATAATATTTTAGATTTTGATACTAGATCCCTTATATATAATGATAGGTACTGGTTTACCCAGTGCAGGATTTATGTATATATAAGGTAAACAGCTATAGCATAGTGCCCCACTCTCTTGGTGGTCCGAAAAAAAATAAGGAAAACAAAACTGGCTGTAATGTTATTTCTAAATAATAAGAAAAAAAAAACAAATAAGATAAAATGCACATAGAACAAAGGATTTCCGTGTTGTTATGTAATAGGCTCTTATGAAGGAAGTACTGAGGCAATGTTTCCCAACCCGCTTGCTATTGGACCTATGTTATCTAGCCCCGCTTATAATGGGGTCCCTGTATCCCAGATCCGCTTGTAATGGGGACCGTGATCTGAACCCCACTTGTAATAGGGACTTCGCTTCCCAGCCATTACTAAGACTTCACAGCATAAGTGATACATTGCGTACTTGTATGGTGATTGAACTCAAGTGCTATCCTTTCCCGTACTCTTTGGAATTCAACAAGAAATTGAGTCTTGTAACTGTGGATGCATAAGAAGAAGACACGAAATATAAAGGTAAAATATAAAGGAATTACAGTGCTCAGTGGCATTACTTTTTATATCCTGAAATTATAAATATTTCGCTCTACGTAAGTATGAGAAATAGTGTGCAGAACTATTTTCATAACATTCAGAATTGCTAGCCTTAACATTGATTTTCATAGTGATCTATAGAGTGCCAATAATAGGTCACGAAAGGAAAGAGTAGGAGCACGAGTCATAGCGATTTGATCTATTCGTTGTAATCTGAATCTTTGAGTTTTATGTCCCACAGTTATGCCAGCAAGGCGAGGAGACGGTGTAGATGAGAAATGAAGGAAATTGTGGAATGAAGTAGTGGGAGGAAACGGGAGAACCCCGAGAATACCCACTACACGGTGTTTGTCCACCACAAAGTTCACTTGGCGAGGGATGAAATCGAACCACCAAGCACCAGAGGTGAACGCTCTACCACTGAGCCATTGCGGCCCCTCTATTGGTTGTAGATATATGATGAATCGTTCATTTGTTCATATTAACCGTATTTTATGTATTGTTACGTTTAGAACGGCCCATGTGAATTTACTTTGTGTAAGTTAGTATACAACAGTCTGAATGTATTAGGTTATCGGCACTAGTTATTACATGGCAAGGCAAAGTACCAACATCTTTTCACGTTGCAGTAAAAATATGCTATGTACATTTATATGTCTTATAATAATTTTATTGCAACAGTTAAGTTTTTCGACAATATTTTGATGACTTCAGCCAAAGGCGGATCTATTCCAGGGCCGGAGGAGATAAAGCCCCAATTTTTTAGTGACAAAAATAATTCAAGCTGTTACGTAGGCCGACTTATATATTTTTGAAAGTATATAGTAATCTCACGACGTAGGATACCTATCATAGTGTGGGTTCTGGTCCCCTCCTTTAGTTTTTACCGTCTACATTTACTTCTGTTTCCAGTGAATTTATATCGTATTACACCTTGTGAAATCTTCGAGGGTTGCATTCCATTTTCAGTTACTCTAGTAACCTGACCTCAAACAAGCTGCCACTATTGGCTGAGAGCGGAGTTGAGCTTCAGGCAGTACTTACCAACCCTGGATGCTATTCAGACTGTATTTATATACATTGGCTCCCTGGAAATATTTCAAACTTTAAAAAACTGAATAGAAACAACTTGAAATTAGAGATGATACAGCCAGGGGCGTCATTTAGGGGGGGGCAGGGAGGGGCATTTGCCCCCCCTGAGTTTGAGATGTATATAGCTTTTATCAATAGAATAGTAGTAAATCAGTGAAAAACGCGAAATTTTACTTATATCAAGGGGTCTTGCCCCCCCCCAAGCAAAGTCTGAAATGACGCTCCTGGATACAGCCTTCACATATAGAAGCATGGAGTGGAACGTTTATCATAGTTGGCGATAAAGGAAACAAAGAAAATCGGCAAGGGCCTTCATTGGGACAAAATTAAACTAGTACCGCTAATTTTTGCAGTTTTCCTGTAATATCTTCGAAAGAGTAAGTTAAGCAAACGAAATATATTTTATGTGTAAATGTATTTAGATATGTATTAGGTCACTAAATTACCGCATAGAGGATGTTTAAACCGAAAAAACGACGACGGTTGTTACTGAAAAAGAAAGCCGGAAATATAAAAGGCCCCATTTCCTTCAATAGCTTAGGGTCCTATGAAACCTAAATCCGGCAGTGGGTTTACCTCTAGCTTAAAGTATTTACAAAGGCCCATGCATTCTATACAATCTATCTCATTCTCTTCGTCTTCCGTCCTGTCACGAATTTCATCTGAGGAGTTACTATTATCTACTGTCATTGCCCTCGGCCAAGTTTATCTTCTTGTTTTCAATAATAACGTGTAACTGAGGTTCCACTATAGAAATATTTTTCACAATTTCGTACCGTACTTTATCATACCTCGACTTCCAGTCTTCCGCTTTTAACATTGTAAGAATATCTCCAGTCAGTTTCATCGGATCGTTAATGAAAACAGTAGTATTTGTTGCTGCTACATACTCTTTCACTGCACTCCAAATCAATTCTGTCGGGCTTAGATCAGGTAGATTCTATGGGAAACGAAGAATTGAATGTCCATATTTAGCAAGGACAGAATGTAATTTAAATCTCCGAGACGAAGCTTTATTGGCTGTGGTTAAATAATAAAGTCCAATGTTTTACATATTTTCTCTGAAAGGAATATTGTGTCTTACAAGCCAATCCATTATTACACCTTTATGAGATGATGACGCCACGGAACGATCAAAGTGGACATTGTGATATGGTGCATTGTCTATCACAAGAACTGAATTACCTGGCAAGTTAGGAATTAACAGAGGTTTCAAACACTTATCATGTCGCCATGCCACTTGCGAGATTTCATTCTAGATTTGATCACTGACACATCTGGAATAAAACAGTTTTATCTGACAGCGTGCATGATTATTACACATTGTTCTTTTTAAATTGGTGTGAGTAAATTTGTATTCTTATCGCTAGACGCGTTTCGTTTTGTGTGCGATGTATGCAAGTATTTTTATTTATGTAAACTATAGGGCAATTTTCTCGGAGCCAGTCTCTTTGACAAAAATTCATCTTTTTTTTTCAACAAGTAGTCGCCTATTATTTTCAGCTTTAATCCATCTAAATCCTAATGAACGGATTATTTTCGATAAAGACCAAGTGATTCCATTACAAGTAATCTTTTCTCGAAGAACCCGCAACAGTGATTTTAGAGAAGTTCGTTCATCATAAACAATATGAAATTCATGTATTGTTCAACGAATAACGCGTTTGTCAAAATTATTCAGTGAGATTTTTGTTTTCCGTTGTGCTCGCTTCTTATTCGGAGTAGAAAAGGCGTTACCATGATTTTGCTCATTTCCCGCTCACTGAAAACACATTTTAGAGTACTTACTGAATAACCAGTAGCTTCAGATACCTGCTCTTGAACTTGTTTTATGTTAAATGATTTCCACTTTTAGCCTCTATTTTCGTAAAATCATAAACATTAACCAAAATCTGTCTGCTTTGGCTGTGATTAGTTTGCATTATTCGAAGTTTTCTGTTATTCTTAACTTTCATTACGACAAAAAAGGAAACAAACCAGTCTACAATATACGAGCACAGAAATATACAAAATAATACAATATTTCACTGAACACAAAAACACTTTGTCCAGTACGGCTTCTTCATCTGTTTCTCGATACCCTCTTATCTGTGCTGTGTCATATAACCACCCCGGGAGAGTGGGTACCAGTAAGACAACTTCGTTTTAACAGCGAAAACGACTAACTTCCTTGTATGAGGGAGAAGGAATTGACAGAGTTCCCAGAATGAATAGAGTACAATTATAGTTCGTGCCTTAAGATGTAATTTTATTTACTTTAACTTGTATTTATTTTAGATCATCATGCATTTTCTTTAGAAAAAAGAAAAAATAACGGAATAATGAAACCTTTAACGCACTGAACGATCTCTTACATCTTAGTAAATAAATGGGCTAGTTCTACTTTATTTTTCCGTTCTCTCTAAACGAAGGTAAGAAAAAGAAGACTGCAGATTGATTCAAAATATTTGTCATTTTTTCTAAGAAATGTTTGAAATCGTCAAACTGTAATTCACATTTGTGGGAGTTAGTAACACTATTATAATTACTAATGCTATCCCTCGCGCGCTTGTAGTTTCATTACGTTCAGTAGAACACCATGGCATAAAATCGTGATGGTAATACTAACTTTTGACCAAAAAAAAAAAAAAGTGTTTGCTCTCACTGAAATTTCAATGTCATCTTTTAATTAAGGAAAATACTTATTACAAATAAAAAAGATTTGAATTTACGAATAATTCTCTCAAATATTGAGGAAAGTAAATGATAAACAGTAGTTGTTATATATATATACTGGCGGATCCAAGGGATGGGCTATGGGGGCTATTATTTTATTAGATTAAAGTTTTCCAAATAAAATTTCCGATTTATTAATTCCAACTTTGTAGATTGAAAACGAACTTTTTTTCGTATCTGCATCTGCATTTGTAACAAAGGTGGTGTATGGATAGGGACTTTTGGTACAACCTTCGTATATATTTAATATTTTAAGAATAACAATGTTGACTTTGTAAATTGATATTTTTTAAACCACAAGGTGATGAAATTCTTCAATTTGCATAGGAAAATCACTCCTAAATGTTACTTCGCTTTTTGATATGCCTTCTGACGCTTTCAATGAGAATGGTCACTCTTCTCCCATCACAATGGATCTACATACATCAAAATGTCCAGAAAGTTTTTCACTTGTAAAGCCGTGCCTTAGATACAAGCATAATGCTTTTCCAACCAGATAATGTTGTATATAGAATACCATTCATATCCACTAGAAATATCCCAGGAAACTTCATTTATTCTTAAAGAATAAAATTTCAGGCTATTACGTGTGGGGAATGATTTATTTAAACAGATGTTTTCCCAGCACAGATATCTTAATGTTTGACTTAACGACCTCATGCTATGAGATACAATTACAATATATTTTCGATAAATCATTAGGTAATAAAACAATGTCCCTGATAAAATAAAAAAAGAATGATTTTAACGTTAGCGAAAGATTAACTAATCTACAATGCGAACAAACAGAAACACATAGATGGCAAAAATATCGCAAAACGAATTGAATATAAACAATAATCAGGTTCAATGTAGCATGATCTTGCATATTTTAAAAGTAATCATGTACTTGAGTTAAATGCAGTATGGTTCATTAATTTAATATTTCAACCTTGAGCAATAACGATTAACTTCACATACGATATTACCTTTGTTTGTAACTTTAATGTTTGAGACCATAAAACGTTTGCATTTTCATCGCAAAATAAAACACATTTGGTAATATTTAATTTTCATTTTTAAACATAATGCTATTGAAATGAAATATATAAATTGTATTTCTTATCATTCTACATTATTCTATAATAATATATTGCAGTTGAAAAAATAATTCAGTAGTTAATGGATCATTGAAGTCTACAAGCTTATCGTAGTACGTCAAAGTAAAGAATGTATATTTCAGCACTATACAACTCTTATCAACCTCTTTCTTCAGGTACGTATTATAAAATTAAACTTTATGATAACCAGTGAAGTTATAATAATACAGCTACCTTACGCATGAAAAAACAGTGAATGGGAGGTGAAAGAAATGTAACTAAATTTTTGTTTATAATACCTAAAAGGGGAAATACGTAAATGAATAACAACAGAGGTGTAAATGTAAAATTAATTGCGTGAAATTTGTGCTGCAATCCCTTAACGAACGGGGTGCCTCCCTAGCTATTATTGAATAACTTAACAGTAAGAGCCCTTTCTCGTTATCGGGCAAATTGCCGGACAGGGTAGAAAGATATTGCAAGCAATGGAGCTTTTTACACATGCACGGTGGTCGCCGTCCATTTATCCGGTGAGCAAAAAAAAAAAAAAAAAAAAAAAAAAAAAAAAAAAAAAAAAAAAAAAAAAAAAAAAGCGGGATCTCCCTGCTAGAATCCGGCGCGGCAGATTGCCGTGTATAGCCAAGCGGGACATATCAAGCAATGAAACTCTTCACATATACGCGGAAAGCTGCTTGATGGTTGTTGGGGGAGGAAGCAAGTGTTGCCAGGAAAGAATAGAGTGTGACTGCGATAATATGAATGCGTGTGTTTTACGTATATACTGTATATGTGTGGTAGTGGAGTGTGTGTATGTGGTTATGTTTTAGCCCGGGACACCTGGAGTAATTTTAACCAAACTTGCTACATACAATATATGGGAAAATGTGACGTGTAAAATTAATCGAAATCGACCGATACTACTGAAGTGTCGGTCGTTGATTAAGGAGTCCAAATCAATATAAATTATTTTTCTATGTAATAGAAGATTGTGAGAAATAAATGTCCGAGTAGCACTGGACAAATGAGCTTGTAATTCTATAAATTTGTGGTGCCCCAAAATTGGAATAAGCCTATACACTATCAAATATTTCAGCAATATTACATGTTTAGAAATAATACCTTTATGTACTTTCGCAAAGCAAGAGAGAATTCGCGATGTGATATTTGATAAATTTACCGTACTTCATATATTTTATAGTTATCTTTAACACTTCTATGTTTGTAATTTCTTGAATAAACTTTCAATACAGGGACTAGAGGTTTGCTTTAAAGAGACTTGAATAAATAGTCGGAACGCTTAAAACAAAAGAATAAACCCTGAATACTACTAATACAATAATAGTAATAATAATAATAATAATAATAATAATAATAATAATAATAATAATAATAATAATAATAATAATAATAATAATAATAATAATAATAATTACAAATCATCCTTGGGCACAATGGTTGAGTGTTGACTTGTGACTCTGGCAGTAACGGATCTAGCCCTGGGCCCGGGGGTCTAGCCCCCAGTTTTCAGAGTAAGAAAATAATTTAAGTTGTTATTTATACATTTTAGAAATTTTTATAGTAAACTCATGGTATACTTCTCATAGTCTGGGGTATGGCAGGCCCCGTTTTTACCTTCTATATTCGCCACTGGATTCTGGGATAGATCTCAACCACCGACTACACTGAAAGAACTTTATCCTGGTTTCCCCAGTCACAACAGGTGAACCTGGCCGCTATTTTGCTCAAGTTTATCAATTGTGCAAACAGTATAGAAAAATCTCCTTCAAGATAACACTTCTCTAATAAACGGTGAACCCATATGTGTCTGTGACTAATTTTCTGTCTGTCTTAACAAGTCGAGTAGAAGACACTTTTTGCATCTGTTCATTGCAACCACCAACACGACAAGAGCCACAAGGTTTTGTTTCTTCAGATGCATAGCAACCCTGCTCGTATATTTTTCATCCACGGCAAAACGCTGGGTAATATGAAAGGGTCACTTATCATCCAGCAAATTGCCGGAAACGGCGACGGCAAATCGCCAGATCAATGTGAAAGAAGCGCAAGCGCTAAAGCTTGTGTGTATGTTGTTTTGTCAGGAAAGCTCGGAAACTAATCGTAAACAAGAAAACCGAATTTGGCTCCCACCCCTCCCCACAATCTACAAATTGCTACACTTCGATTATATCATATTTATAAATCAACAAGAGCTTCTTCGTTGCGATATGATTCAACTATAGGCCTTTCGAAGCAGGGACTATGAGTCAACTCCAGCTCGTGCTCAAGTTAAGCTGTAGGTTCACTTCTCATTCGCTGTTGGAAAGAGCATTAACTGATGTCCAGCAAAGCAACCACTAAATAAGCCGACAAAGTCTTAAATGCATAGTCACAACCAATACACTTCTCATCAATTATTCACCAACTAACGGTGTAACAAACCAATATATGCATACAAGAGTTTCTACGTTGCAGTACATAATAGAAGAGAATAATGCTAAGATATAGCCAATATAATGAGATATAGCCCAAGGAAATAATTGAATATTTGTAGATTTTTTCTAGTTGTAAAATATACTTGTATATCAAAGGTTTCCCGGTGTTCCGTTACGCTTTTCCTAGACAACAAGTCCTAATAAATCCTGGAGCATACTGACCAGAAGAAAGAGGTTATACTACAGACAAAAATTATTTATTCCCATATTAATATTGAAGATATAAGGCATCTTGCAATCAACGTGGAAGCAATATTTCTATAGATCTGAGCAAAGTGTTCTTGAAGTTACTGCGAACCTTAAGGCAAATTTGTTCATTGTTTCTCAAGATTTTAAACATTTTGACTTTAGAACAAAGGAAAATAAGAAACCATTCGTTATCGAAACAAAAGGGAGTAAACGCTTTGCCGATAAATAATAATAAAGTCCCATAAACTTATAGTGGTAGTGAAGATGTTTTACCCTTCAGTTGGCATGTCCATGATTTCCCCTACTCCCCGAGTTCATTCAACGTTTTCCTGATCTAGTTTTAAAATTCTGCTGGATACAATGGTCTCTAAACCTTGATCAATAGATTTAAATTCAGTTTGCATTAAAGCGAAAGATTAAAGGAAGTGGATTGCATAAAATCTTAAATTTTGTACATCTTCAGAAAATGAGCTTTTCTATATGCACGGTAAAATCTTAGTTTGGATTCTTAATACATTTTCATGTGCATAATCCAAATCTCCAAACACCGCAATTTGTAACTATTTTCGAATATACTGCTGCAACTTCCTTCAAAAGTGTTAATTCAATGAATTGCAAAACAGTTCATTTCTTATCTTTATCACGATTACACTTCTGACCCTTTTAACGCTTAAAACGCTTATATTAAATTAGTAACTTCCGGCACTAGAAAGTGTTCATCTGTCAATGGAGAATATGCTTACATGTTCTGAAGAAAACGTGTGCATGCAAAGGAGAGGTATCCAATATGTAAACAAATATGTTGACGCAATATATATATATATGCACAACTACTCCTTTCCCCGATACTAAAATCCAAATTAAAAAAATAATTCAGCAGATTCTAAGTACAAGGTAGAATATGAAGGACAAACTACAATCTCTGCAGTAGTATTACTTTTGAAGAAGTACGTCTCTGAAGTAAAATTTCGAAAATCTAATGAACAAAAACAATTTAATACTAAATTGAAAGTTTTGCATAATGTTTATGTATCCTCGTATGCTATAACGAAGCAGAATATTTGACTACACGAACAATCGTGAGAAAGAGTTTGTGTACTCAGCATTAATTGCTTTAGGAAACATCTAATTGTTCGGGTTGTAATGTTCGTCAAATGTACTTCTTATGCATCTCAGTTTCTAAATAATGATTTAATATTCAATAATTATCTGCGTGTGTAGATATATCAATTTATGATTAATCAAAGTTAACTTAATTACACATAATGCTTTTTATTTCCAAAAATTCTTACCTGAGGCAAAATCTTATTTTGTTTCCTTTGTAATTGGAATTTTTACATGAAATAAATGTGCAGGTTTGTACCACGGCTACACGTTCACCAACATATTTTTTTGTTGTTGTTATAGAAGAGAGACCCTAAAATCAAATGTTAATAAAATTTACTAAATTATTTTCGTATACTAGTTGAGACACTTGTATTATAGAAATAAATTCAAAATTGAGCATTTTACAAGAGAGAAATTTGAAGTTCTACAGCTAATCAAGAGCTGATATTTCTTTTACGACAGCAACTACGAATTTGATAGTTTTATATTTTCTGCTTACTAAAATATTACTAAAGATTTCAAAGATAAATACTAAGAAAATACATGCTCAAAATAGCTGTAATACTACTCTTTCCAATACTTTTTATATAATACATAAATCGATAAGAAACTAGAACCTATAATATGAGCTAAGTCCAACGATGATGTGTGGAAATGTATTACATTATTTAAATGTAATAACACTATCACGCCTTCCTTAGAAGCGTATTCACGACACAAATAAATAAATTTTGTCATATATTTTAACTATAAAAATCTTTGCGAGAGTTAACACTTATAACGTAACTTATAAGTCTCATTTCTCACCTTCGACAATTCCTGTCAAATATGTCCTATATTAAAACTATGAGAGATCATACTTCATCTTTGAATTAATAATTGAGACAATGCAACATAAAGACAAAGAGACAGATATCTAAATTAATCTGCACAAACCTATCTGTCGTAAATGTTTTTAACGTGCATCGAATTTAAAGGACTAGCTTATACTAGGGTCGAATTTACGACGAATTTATCGATATACTAATGTACGAACCAAATACTTGAGCAGACGGTAAGTCGAAAACCGCATACTGGATATGTATGCTATGTAGTTCTGTAACGTGAAAGTCGAATATTCAGTAACTAAGTGATATACCGATCAAATAATCTCTCAGAATATTAAAGCTGAATTGCAAAATTTTGATCTGAACTTGTTAGAGAGAAAATTAAAAACAAAATAATAGAAAATACTCTAACTTAACAAAATTATGTTTTCAATGTTTTTTTTTCTAAGAAATACATTCAGATATATATTCTCATTTATTAATGAAACTTATCTCTGTCTTGAAATACGTTGATCAATTCAGACCTATAGTTAACTTCAATGGCAGCTAAATAGCAAGAGCATGGATTGCATAAGTTCAGTGCCTAAAATATAATTCAAAAGATAATAACAGCCTTTGAATTCTATGGAACACTTAGAAATTTCACATATAATAGGTTCACATTGAGGTTCTAAATCAGTGACTGCAAGCTCACGGACGGCTCCTTACTATCCACGAAAGGGATTTGAACCAACACGAAACAATACATGTATTATATGGTACCAATCAGCAGCTAATAAGCATTGACAAATTTTCAACTTTCGAAAATGTATGAATGATATTGGATAGTATTGTAAAATTGCCGGAAAGTTTTAATTGCCGAAAAAAATTCCTAGGTTTTTAGGCGCGGGGGATTGAAAGTTTTAAAAATAAACGCCATTTCTCTCAACTTCATTATCTATAATGAACTGTAGACTGTAATATTTTCTACTAAAGAATATTATTATGATAGATACAATGCTCCTAGCAAAGCGTAATAATTGAATAAGGAATGAAAAACATATTTCCGACGTATCTGATTCAACTTTCAGATCTGTGATTAAATCTATTGACTTACTCATTATTAGATCTCCAAACCTATTAAAGAGAGTCTTAAAATCTTGTAATCCCTTTCTACCTGAGATTGCAAATAGCATGAGATTTGGCTTGATAGAGCTGCTACAAGAAGATATGGTCTTAGAATTTTGCTACTGCTAATCTGATCTCTTAACGAACTGGACATGAAACTTGGAACTTTTGAATATATATTCCCCATGATAAAGTTGGACTTCAGGAAACGAGTGGAAATGAGATCTGACTTTCATAAACAACTATTTTGAAGCCACAGAAAATGTGCATGTATAATTCAACTACTTTCTATAAACCTTATTATTTCCGTACGAAGAACGGAGGCTCTATTAATTGTTTTAGAATATAGGATAGATGCAATATTATTATGCTACACACCTATTGTTCTTCAAAATCAAGGTATTTTATTAATTTACCATATCCTATACGACGAATATTCTATATTTGAGAACTATCTGACTTATAATGATAATTCCTCTTGTACTCCATTTAATCTATAGGTTTTCTCTCTTTGAAAATCACCCTCAAGAACAGTAGGTATATCTTACATCAGAAATCCAGAACTCCCAGGCTCCAGACTAGAATGGTGTCTGCATATAAGGTTCTAACACGCAGCTAATTTAGGGCATGAAGGTAGATCTTGACTTGCGTGGTAAGTATATGAAATATTTCTTTGTCGAAGCCTTAAGTCTAGGAGTTATTGCGCATCAAAGTGAAACTGAACTTACAAGCAATGATTCATAAAGTTGTCACGCATATACGGTGGAAACATACGACGTCTAATTGAACATAAAAAAGTATAATCACAAAATTTGAGCTGGTATGGAGCACAGGAAGTGGAGCTAGGGGATAGAAAACTTTGAATATTCCCAAAATGAGGGAAAGGCAGTAACTACTGTGAAACTGGATATCTAGCAAAGAGTGTAAGTAAGCAAACCAAAATTAACAGATCAACTATAAGAAGGACAGACAGTTCAATATAATCTGTATGCAACGAAAAACTATCCTAAGCAGAAATACTGAATGGAACCTAAACAATGCGATTCCATGTGTTGGGTGTCATTGTTTAAATTATATATGAATGGAAGAAAGGAAATGGCGCGGAAAAGTAAATGAAACAAGTTTACCTGTATGCTACAAAATAAAGAGAAATGTGTAATGTGGAATAGTCTGGACAATAGAAAGCGGACCTAGAGGGGGTGGGTGCACATAGAGAGCGCGCAGACAGTGTGTGACACAAAGGCACGATATGAAACCAGTGCTAGTAGTTGTGGCGGTAGGAGCGAGTTCGAGAATGCGGGTAATGTGTCGCATTCGATCACGAAAGTCATGTATTGTCAACGGAAGCAGATTATAGTGGTACTGATAGATATGTAAACTTCCATCACATGTGCACAAAAGAAGAGCAAGCTATAGTTCTGAAGGTGTTAGGGCATATGTACGATATATCGTACGAAACCGGAGCGCGGAAAGAACGATTTATTGCAAACATGTTAAAACTCGCGTGTGTAAGAAAGATATTGTGAATGAATTTAATACAATAATGAAAAACGAGTATTGCACAGATAATAAGGGCAGTGAAAGTGATTTTGGGGATGATCGAGCATTAGTAAGGGAAATGCCGTTGCTGAAAGAACGAAGTTAACAGTCATTAAATATCATAAGAGGATTATTCGGCATATGTATAAACACTAACAGAGAACTATACACAAAATTAACTGACTGTTATTTGGTATATCTCAGCAAGATCTGAGTTAAGTAACCCAAAAGAGCATGACTTCCCTAGCTGTGTCCACTTGGGTTAAAAATTGACCTGTCATAACATTTGAAAATCCTACTGTTATGTCACAATAGAGCAAAATAAAAAATAAGAGAGTCTCGCAAAAAAAAGTGAAAAGACACTCACAATGCTTTGTAGAACACGGCATTCCTTATAACATTGTTATGCATCAATCGACCAAGCGCCACAACACGGTTCTGAGATATTGAAGGAACTAAAAACAAGTTCCCATTATCCACTACTTGGCGCTTGGTCGAATAGCATTCCCTGAACATTTAAACAAATAGTAGGGTTTCAAACCATTTTTAACATTCTTTTCTACTCACTTACGTAAAAATCTCGAAAATCGTAAAATGGCGTTTGGTGAATTGATGTATAACACCGTTATTACCACTTAACAATACTGTACGTATTTCATTACAACAAGATAGCACTATGCAGTTATTTACGACGGCACAATATGCACCTTGATGATGAATATTAATAAATATCCTGAACCACGCAATACCTTATGATTTGCGGTATCAAAATCATAACTGAAAAGCTTGAAAAATTTAGTCTCGCGTAACATTACACATTAAGTTAGTGAGTCTCACGTTAATGCGGCAGGTTTTCAAACAATCGCCGCAGACTATGTTAATGAAATCAGCTCTTTCATTGCAGAGCAGTAGTAGATTTTTGATGCAGATCATTAAAGATTTGGAACATTCTGAGAGCTATCTTTGCCATTAAGGACAGAAAGACGATCTTTGATCCAATGGCTTCAATCGCTCCGATAATGCATGCATGTCTGATGATGCTAGTTGTAATATAATATGAAATCTAGAATGATTGAAGGAAACAACTTTGTATAACTTTTCTCTATTCATGGACCTACTCAAATTCCCCGTCATCCTCGTATCCCTTTCCTTCTTCACAAGAGACCTTGCATACCACATTGAGTATGGATTGAAATAAAATTTGAAACATGTTAAAAATTCCATACCTGTGATGGTTGAAGACCGTCCTAGTAGCAAACCATTATGATAATCACTAACTTAGTGTTGCACACTTTTTTTTAGGTAATTTAAAAACTTTCATGTAAAAGTAGTCCAGATTCTAAGGCCTACATGAAAAGACGATCATTAGTTGACTTACCCATCATTTGTCTCTCCAATTTAGAAACAGGTCAATTAAACTTTTCGGATTGTATCAAAACGTTCCTCAAATTTACGTTGAAATTATAAGTTGATTTCCCAGTCTACGAATAGAAGAGATGTCAATACGTACAGGAACATTAGTTAGATTTCTAGATATTTTAAAGTAAAATTCGCTTAGTGAACGTATTACTTCTGCAAATGCAAATTAAAGTTATTACCTTTACAAGCAGGACTTGAAGGGTAGTGGTATCGTACTAAACTTACTCTCTAAACAGTTGATATCATGGTTTCAATAATTTTCTTGATCAGAGATTTTTGCTTAAGTAGTTGTTATTATATTGTAATTCTATTATTATTATTATTATTATTATTATTATTATTATTATTATTATTATTATTATTATTATTATTATTATTATTATTATTATTATTATTATTAATGACCTTTTCTCCCTCCATTCAGTTCACAAATTCTGTTTTACATAAAATATTGTGACGTAAAATATAGTGCAAATACAGTGTGAACAAAAACAACGCATGGACAAAAGCCGCGCGTGCACAGAAACAGCGCGTGCAAATACAACGTATACAGAAAAAGAACATGAACAAAATGCGTGCACAGAAAAAACAACGCATAGACAAAAGAGTACATGGACAAAAACTGCGCATAGACAAAAACAGCATGTGCAAATACAGCACAGAAATAAACAGCCCATGGAAGAAAACGCGTATATACAAAAACAGCACATGCAAATACAGTGAAAACATATCATGTAAATATAGCGTGGGCATAAACAGTGCATTGACAAACAAAATGGCGCACAAACAAAAACAGCGCAAGCAAATACAGAGTGGACAGAAACCATAGATGGGAATTTTACATTAGACTCGCTCGACCTCATTTCTACCAACTGGGCTCCCGATCACTTACGTGAATTAGACTCGCGCTCCCTATCATATCCCTTGACTGTTCTCGCAATCACTCGCGCTAACCTCTCTCGACTGCTCTCGCACTCACTCGGGCTACCACTCACACGAACTTGTACTCACTATTCTTAATTGGGCTCACGGTCACTTATTTCAACTGAGCTCGCAATCACTTCCCCCAAGTTGTGCTCCCAATTAATTTTGTCAAATGGGCTCTCCCTCACTCGGACTCGCGCTCACTTCTCTTAACTGAGCTCGTTCTCACTCGGACTCACGCTAACTTCGCTCAACTATATTCGCGCTCAGGATTACTTCTCTCAACTTAGCTCGCGCTCAGTCCAGCTCGATATCATTTAAGCAAACTGGGCTCGAGCTCAAACGGGCTCGCCTTTAATTCTCTTGAATGGACTCGCCGGCATTAATCCTATGTGCGCTCGTGTTCACTCGAACTCGCGCTCACTGAGCCTCACGATCACTTCTCACAACTGAGCTTGCGCTCAATTGGTCTCGCATTAACTTCTCTCAACTGGGCTTACACTCACTTATTTCATTGAGATTCCGGCTCACTCAGGATCGTGCTCAGTCATTCAGCTCGAGCCTGAATGAGCGCAAGAGCTGAGCTCTCGAGTTTGGACACCTACGACAAAAGCAACTCATGCTTTGCCCGCAATGCACATTCTTTCCCGGAACAAACATTAGAGCAATACTTGCGAGACTAATCTAGTAAAGCACACTAGATCCTCCGCTGAACCCGACAGTTGGCTGGATCGCGCTAACTCAAACTTTACTATAGTAGTATTCAAACTTTACAATAGACTTCTTCTTAATGCTCATTCCTACCAGTCAGGACTATGCTAAATCACGCCTTATCCAAAATGGGACAAATTGAGCAATCAAGATGTCAATGCCAAGAAATATTCACACCAGAACATCGCGAAATTATGGTGTCCATTACTCGAACAAAGGCTAAAGGGAATAGATCAAATAAAAAGGAAAGAAATAAACGAAATTATAGCTAATGAGGGGGGACTTTAGAATATTAAGCAAAATAAATGACAAATCAGAATTAAGAAGAGAATAATATACTAGGACAAATGATTAAAATTGTAAACAAAACGGAAAAACACCTTAAGAGGAATGATGTTTATAATAGTGTAGCTGAATCAATGGAAGAGTGGTTGTGAATCTTTCTGGAACGGAGACTCTTCTGGAACGTCGGCATTCCGTGTGTCCCAGAAAGAAACCGTATGCGTCTACTCGATATATCCTAGGGTAAAATCGGATACGAAAGCCGAATACATCGAGAGAATGTGTGGTTCGTAGCTTTTCTTGTCTACGTCGGGAACTGTCAGAAAATGTGGTTTTTGTAAATAGTAAATTTATAAATACTTTAATGAAAAATATCTCAGAGTGAAATCACAATCCAGTATCCGAATTGCCATATTCAAATGGTGTGCGGATCTCACAAGAGACAGACATGAACATGTCATCCGGACATCCGAATCACACCTTGTTTATTCGATAAACATAAAAGAATATGTCCATACACAACACGTTTGGTGCCATGGATGATTTAGTAAGCAAATGGAGTCCAATAGTGCTGTTAGAATAAAAGATTGAAGACTCGCACTGAGAAAGCTATTGCATCAACACTGTTCATTGGAATGCCACGCTTTATAGTTCATTCTATTTAGCATGAAACAAGTTCTCCAGAGGTGCTATGTATTAGCGTCCACAACGTATTTGAACACGGAAATTGAAATGTATCTTGGAATATACTATAGGGGTTAAAAATTAGTGTACAAAGTTTCGTTTTGATAAACGGAATAGATATGAAAGGAAACATTGTATATCTATACGCTATTTATATGTATAAAACCGAACCGATGACTTGACCTACAAACAGAACACAATACAAAAGTATAAACGCAATAATATTTAATGAGAAACCAACAGTTGTACAGTTTTTGCTTTAAGAAAGGATGTGCGTTGCTTGCTAAGCTTGGGCTGTTTCTATCATAGGTGTCAGAAAGTGTGTTTATTTTAAGTAGTAAACTTATAAATACTTTAATGAAAAAATCTCAGAATGAAAGCACAATCCAGTATCCGCACTGCCATATTCAAATGGTGTGCGGATCTCAGTACTAGTGCTCAGCCGGACTTGGGCTCAATAATTGAGAGCGAGCCTGAGCTTCAACGATATAAGTGAGCGCGAGTCCGAGTGAGAGTGAGCCCAGTCGTGAGAAGTGATTGCGAGCCAAGTTGATAGTAGTGATCACGAGCGCGAGCCCAGTTAAGGGAAGTCAGCGCGAGCCCGAGTGAGCTCGAGCTCAGTTGAGAGATGTGAGCGCGAGTCCGAGTGCACCTAGGAGTAGTGACCGCGAGCCTATTCGAGCGCGTGTGAGAAAAGGGTTCGATTCCCAGAGGGAGCTAATAAGTTTGGATTCCACGTTAATCAGCAGGTCCACGTCTCGTATAGCCTCGCAACTGAAAGGAACGTTAAACTCAAAGTCAACTCAAGTCAACTCAATTAAAGTTAAAAGAATGAGAAAGTTTTCAACTGTTCTGGAGTATGCTGATCTATGATAAAGAAAATTATATGTTTGGTAATGGAAGCATCGTCATAAATACAGTATCCATTAGAGCAAACCTTTCGTGGAGGACTTTCTCACAAGATCAAAACATCTATTGAAATAGTTGAAGGTGCGTAATGCAGAAATGCTATTTTATCGCGTGTGAACTTGAGGTTTCTGGCATGGGAATTGTCACCCATGTAGTGTGTGCTAATGTAATTCGTGATTTAAAAAGTCTTAAAGAATAATAAGGAGTGAGGCGGACTCAAACTGCTGCGCAGAGCTCATGTAATTTACTAACTCGCTTCGCTACTCACTCGGCCAAAGATTTAGATTACACTGTTTACATTTTTTTTTCATTTTATCGAAAGTATAGGCTAATCTTAATTTCGCAGTGCCGATTTGGGTTCTCTAACGAGAATTATTATGTTGCAAGTTAATTTGTATGTAAAATCCTGACTTAATTAGCATTTAAGGACTTTGCAGTACTATGTGCATAAAAATTAAAAAAGAAATTATGTAAAATGTCGGTTTCAAACTTGACGCCTACCTTGTTACAAATACCTGTCCTCTCATTTCTTGGTTCTGCCAAGTTGGTAGGAGTCGAAAGAAGCTATTGATTTCTATTTTTCTCTTATATCACCTTTATTTCCCACTATTTTTGCATAAAATGTTAAAGAAATATTAGTTACTAACTCCTTTCTCCCATGAACACACAGAGAAAAATAATACATTACGAAAACAAAGTTATTGCAGAAAATTGTAAGTTACAGTATACGCGCCATTCTTCAGTCAGTGTACGTCTGATGAGGATCTTGGCTAGAAGGTCGAAACGTCACGTGTTATTGTGTTTGTATATTAAATAAGTGCAGTCTTGTTCAGCAGCGTGTTTATTTTTAAGAGTACCCAAATGTTGTTTTTCGTGTGAGTGGGGCAGCCGTGACAAAGTAAACAACTACGGCCTTAAATACTGTCCTCAAAGACACAATTTTATTCCTGGCACCAGGAACATATCTCGTAAACCAATTGGGAACCCTCAAGATGAATTTTTGTCACCATTACATATAAAGCATGCGTTGATGACGATTTTTGTTAAAGAACTAGATAAAGAAGGTATTGCTTTCACGTTAAGAAGAAATCCCCGAACTTAAGTATGAGTATTTGTTGGTCCACAGATTAAAGCAGTCATGTAGTTTGAAGACTTTGAAACTATAGTCTCTGAAATTGAGAAATCAGCTGGGCTGTCATTTATATTGGTATGTTCAGGTTTTCTTGGAAGTGTAAAAGCCATTATTAGTGACATGATGCGGAGTTTTCAACGCATGGGATGCAACGGATCATTAAAATTATACTTTTTGCACTCACAACTTGACTTTTTCCTTCAAAACTTCGACGTAGCAAGTGATGAACAGCAGGGTAAGCAACTGTGGTAGGATTCCGAACAGAGCCCCGAAGCAGGCTAAGCCAGCAGGAAAGGAAAAGCCAAGACTCCCGAAGAGGACTTGAGGTTACTCCTAATAGTAGAAGGGAAGTAGTAAGAGGGAAACAAGAAAACTAGTATTGGTCCACTGGTTGCTCCCGAATTTATAAGCGTTCAGAGCTTCTTTGTCGCTGCTACTGTGCTGTCATCATGTGCTTCGTACAAGGTACCGGTGGTCCCTCGTCTGTTGTTTCTAGTAATAGCAGACTTGAGGTTTTGCGGGTAGGTTACTCCTAATACTAAAAGGCAAGTAGTAAGAGGGAAACAAGAAAACTAGTACTGGTCCACTGGTTGCTGCCAAATTTATAGGCGTTCAGAGCTTCTTTGTCCCTGCTACTGTCCTGTCATCATGTGCTTCGTAGATGGTGTCAGTGGTCCTACATCTGCTGCTTCTAGTAATCCCACGTAGTGTGTAGTAAGTTCATGTGGTGATGTTTACAAACAAAAGTACACGGCATTGTTTGTATACAGCAGTATCGGTACATTACAATATTTTTTCATAAGTGACACGACAGCAATATTCATGATTACTCAGCTGAATAACAAGACACTTCTGATCATGAGTTCCGGTCAAAGTTTTTGGTGTTTTATATTTCTCAATGCATGATAAATTATATAAAATAATTACATTAAAATAAAAAGGTTATATATATATATATATATATATATATATATATATATATATATATATATATATATATATATATATATATATATATATATATATATATATATATATATCTTAAAGATGGCCAATATTTTCCGGAGTCCTGAATATTTGCTTTTCGCAATGGAAAATTTCACTTTCCGAACTTAGGAGAAAGTCCGGAATTCGAAAAAATTCTGGAATTTCTCGAAATCGGAATTTTCTAAATTCCAGATTTTTCCAAATTCCGGAATTTTTCCGAAATCGGAAACCGAAGGCAAAAAATTCCAAAATTGGGCAACCCTTATATATATATATATATATATATATATATATATATATATATATATATATATATATATCGCATGGTTTTGTTTAGAAACACCCAACATATACTCGTCTTTACAAACTTCAATTATGTCCGTCTAACTATGGTTTACTGATTCTACAGACGACAGAGGAAATGCAACTCCATTGGTCACATGACGACGAGGTAAGGGAGACGCCACCGCTTCACCTGCAGCACCTATGCAACCGAGAGGATTAAATGAACAGACATCAGTCTCAGCTGGTCGAATTCTTGTTTCTTGGCTTGCAGTGTAGTCTAGGAAGTATTTTACCTAAGCTCAAAGCTTTAGTTTTCAGTTAAACTAGTGGTTCTTCTTCTTTTTGCTCGCATTGGAGCCTAAAGAGATTCCTAATCACAACCCCGTTCTAGTTTACAGTGGAGCTATGTCGGGACCCTATCCTTTCGGTGCTTGTAGTGGAGCAGCGAGTGCCCTACACTTCCTCACCTGGCTTTCTTTGTGAGAGTTCCTTCTTTAAACCGTCAGATCAGTCGGACACCTACTTAAATTCCAAACGTTAGATACTTTAAATATATTTTGTACTATTGTGGAATTTTGTAATAATAACCGGTAGTATGGAGAACGATTCCGGATTGTGATTTCCTCGACCTGTATTCTACCTACAGGGGCTCAAGCAGCATGGTAGATGCGTCAGTCTCAGTTTTAAACTGATTACTCCCCTGCCGGAAACTATTTTTATTAAATAATATACTGAACTCTGAAGATTTAATGATACTTGGTTTTATTGTGCTATATTACTATTTGTGTGTGTGTATGCCTCAAACTAGTTAATCCGGCAAAGCTACCTTTCCAGAAAACACAACCACTATGACTGAACAAGGTTCTAGGGCTTCCTTTAATATATCTCATCTTACCAAATATTCAGGCCATAATACCGAGGGCCCCGGTTGTTTCTTCATTCTTTTCGACCACTTAGCATTACTTCATTTTCGGACTGCAGAGAAGAAAAAGAGCTTCTTCCAATGTATCTCCAGGATGTCGCTGTGCAAGTCAATTACCATCTCTTAATTACGAACAGTGGAAATCCAAATTTGTAGACTTTAATAAACCTAAATTACTTACTTATACAGACAACTTTAAGACATTTCAATTCCAGCAGGCAGACAATGAATTTATAAATGCGTACTTGTTGTGTAAATTCAAAGTAATTAGGCAAGTTATGCCCCAGGCAGCACAAGAACAAAAGATCATTTATTAATCATTGTGATTAAAGAAAAATTTATTACAAGAAATTGCTTTAGAAACGTTTGAAACTTTCCAGAAATTACAAAAACATATGCATACGTTATAAACGGCACAGGACCTAATGAAAAAATGAGATTATGTAGAGATATCCCAGTCCATTTATTCTCTTTGCGCACAAAATTTAAGCACTTCATCTACTAATGACAAATTCGTCGGCGATGGCTAGTTGATCTGTATCTACTTCCCATCAACATTCAAATTATACATTATATAGTCCAACCCCAATTGGCAGCAATACCAACCCACACTACCTGCATAATAACTTCCTTCTGCATTCTTCTTACAGGATAGTCCTTCAAATCAAATTCCACCGTCCCCCAATACACTCTAATACGTCGCAACTCCATCTCATCCCTAACTTTAGCCAAATTACTGCAAATGGTGTAACAGAAAATAGCAGGTTTGCAATATTTTGCCCTCTTAACCTATTTTTTGAAAGAAACAAGAAAATACGTTTCGATTTATTTTCGGTATAATATACAGGTGCCATGTTTGAGGAAAATAGGATGAGAAACCCTTATTAAGCTATCTCGTTTAAACTTTGACTTTTTGGACTTGCACGGGTTTTTGCCCCAAAGTCTTCAATTGTCAAGAGATTTCTCCTTGTTTTTGCCAATAATCTTCAAAATGTTTTCCACTACGCCACGAAAATTCTCAATGGTGCGTTAATGTTAGATCAGGAGACTATGGGCAATTAATTCCTTTAGATTCGTGGCTCTGATCAGTCATCCAATTTCGCTAACGTGTAGTGCCACTGCAATTAATAATTACAATAACAGATGCATTTCTAGCGTGCACGTCAAAACAGCAGATTATCTACTACCGCCGCTTGAAAATTTGCAATATACAGCGAAACAATGCTATGTTTACAATACGAACTTATTGTGCGAATAACTGGATTATGACGGGATTTCTGTCCAAAGGGAATTTTGTGTTTCTAAGGTTGGAATCACCAGTTTAACGTGGAAACACTTGTGTTCCTACCGAATACCGAACCCGACACTCTTTGGAAATTGAATAATAATGAACAATACACAATACAAATGGTATCTTCTATGTTTCTGCTTAGCATGAGGCGTTACTGCCTCCCTACCTTAAATCACGATTCAAGTTTTAATATGATTACTCTGAAACTACCAACTCTTTTCCATTTGCTTAGGTTTCTCAATTTTAGAATTCATGCTAGTACCATGTTGAAAGTCTCTGAATTCAGATTTGTGTTCAGTGACCTTGGTGATAATACGAGATGACTAAAGAGTGTATATCCTACGTTCTAAATACTATTTGAAAAACAAATTTATTTACATAATACCTTTTAGAAATTCCCATAATAATCCCCATAAACATCAGTACACTTTCCATTCTTAAAGACAATGAGTGAAATAGTTTTAAAAAATGTTGAATATGATGTCCTCGAAGCATTTTGTTGAATCTTTAAGAGAAGGGAAACTCATTTGGAACTAAATATTGAGAAAAGTTATGTGCTGTGGAATATAGGGTCCATGTTTATGCAGAAACTCAAAAAAAATTACTGCTTTGTGTGGCCGTGCGTTGTCGTGATGAAGGAGAAAGTAAGACACTGCAGCCTTTACTAGTCAAACTTACATGCTTCAAAGAAACTCGGAAGGTAATATGTAACTTACCACTTACTTTCACCGTACGTCATTAAAATAAGAATTCTGGTCACGCCTTGGAAGAGGAAAGATGTGCTTCAAACTCTACCGTGGTTTGGATGTGAGTCTTGTAAGGAATGTTTGGTATCTCACAAAACTAAAATAGTAGAAATCGGCAAATAAATCAGAGAGGAAATAACACTCACTTGAGGCTTAATATGGCATTATACCACCTATCATACGAAATCTAAAGTGACTGAATTTTATGTCACATATAGGTGAATAAAGCTGAAGTTTTAGAAGCTGGAAAAGCAAGCTCCACCAAGTACTAATTGCAGTATTATGAATGGTTATTTTCGTAAGTAGCAAGGGTCACAGTTTAATTTGTTGAATATGTATTTAGTTACGCATTATTCATGTCAGGTGTAAACTATCATTTAATGTTCATACAATTGTATATGAGTTGTTGTAATCTAACTTATTTTCAGCTGACGTAATTGAGTATTGATTATTTAATATTATGTATTTTCCTTAAATTTATTTTTCATGCTTTAAAATAAAAAATGAAACTCTTCATCCAAGATGTATTTTTGTGGACATATTTACTAAAAATAAATAATATTCTTACATTCCAAATTTCGTCCATTTTAGGCAATGATAATTTATGTCTCCATCGAATCACTGTCTTGTTTATAATGCAAATAGTGACGTGATAATTTATTTTACTTTATTTTCCAGAACTTCATCAGAAAATACAGAACTGAGGAACTACTGAACTGAGGATGTACTGAGGAAATCATTTAAATTAATGTTTCTGGAATGGCTCAAATTACATCTTTATTAATTTTGTATTGTATATGTGTTGAGGTAAGATTTACACAAGAGAACTTCAATTGCAAAAATCAGTTAACTGCTTTAATTAATAGATATTGATAAATGTAAGTGTGAGCCTATTTGGTACAAAGTTAATGCATGCTATGGTGGAAGGGAGAAACCTACTTTACACGTCAGAAGTGACGCGCTGGTCGGTCAGCCCATTTGATGGGTCGATACTAGTTACTAAGAGAACCGTAGGTTCTCGATTATTAAACGTTGTTAGTTCTCGTACACGAAATTTGCCTAAACATTTACCGCTCAACATTTGTTTGCTTTAGCAATGTAACCCGGGCCCACACACTCGGGAACTGAAATACGCTCTCAGCTCGACCAGACCGAGGTTCTTAGCTATAATCGGTTTATCCTATTGGTAGAGTAGTCCTGCCTAATGAATCAGGTCTTTCATTCTCTTCAGGCATGGCGCTCTAACGTTACAAGGCAAACACCTTCCACCAGTGTAAGCATTAGCTGGCGAATCCCACGGTTTCACCACAACTCCACAGTCCAACCTAGTCTGTTAGTCCCATGAGAAATCTAGATGGCTTCTTTATTCCCGTCGCGGCCTACCTCAATCGTTGAATGGTAACCGACTTCCGTATACATGTGCTGTGGATACGTAGAGATACTCCCTTGTATTTTATCCCAAAGGGATGAGTGAAGGTGGGTTTGATGCTAGCACTCTACCCCAGAGGAAGTCCTCCCTTCCACTGGGATTGCAAACATTTATCATCATACCTGAAGTCGTGTATCTTTCCCCAGGCCCGTGCACGCAATAACTTGATATTTCCACAATAGAATCGTCCAAACAATTCGAGACTTCCCCTAATTTGTAGATGCTTTGTACATTACCAAAATCAATGATCAAAATCAACCTTTAAAGATATACTCATTTAAGAGTGAGTAAATCTCCCCTTGCAGGTTCGTCCAAGCAACATGGGACTTCACTTTTTTGGGTGCCACGTTCATGTTGTAGTTCAGATACCTTCAGAACCCAATTATATTTGTAGCCATAATTTGAGAGGGAGTAGTGCACTTCTCTCGGTAGAGTAGACTATGGAATACAGAATCTCCCTTGCTTTTTGAAGAGGTACACCATACATTTCCAGGTCCAGTGATTGATGTAGAATATCTCCTTTGAAAGACAATGATGATTTTGGAGCGGAGACTCCCCAGTAGGACTGTTAGTTCTGCATCCACAAAGGAGAAACTTGAGGTTAAAGATTACTTCCACTATATACTTTATTCTTGAAGTACAAAACTGTATTAGGATAGATCTCATCCCGAGCCCTGAAGGACACACCACACACTTCTTGAGGGTAAGGATACTCTCCCTTTATGACGGCAGATCCGTTCCCTTGAGCGCACTGACTATCCCTTTATCACACATAAGAGGGTATCACGTAGTCTTGTCTTAAGTACCAAAGATCAGGATATAGTTATCCATATCATAGGATAGACAACCTCTCACCTTTGCTTGTAGGGATGGCAGTTTACACAATATTCTACCTATCTCGATAAGGCCGTGACCAGGTTGCACATAGCCTTCCAGATTCGATGACACGGGTTTGTAGTCATTTGGAGATTCGGCAGTAGTCTTCATTCTCCAGTAGATTGTTATCTGCGTGAGGCCATAAACGTTCATATGAGAGGGAACCCTCCTCATAGACATAACGAGAGTAAGTTTTTCTTTCTTACCAAGTTTTTCTTTCTTTCTCCTTTTTTTACAAATAAGAGAAGCCTCTTTCGTTGTTACTACGCTGAATTTTTATCAAGTTACTTGCATTTATATCATCTACATTGATATAAAAATATTAATAATTTGCCTGCTAATTCATTTATTAATACATATAATGTAACCAGTAGTGATGTACGATGCGTTATTTTTACAGGCAATATGCAGTAACTAACTTAACTCATTTAGTTTCTAGAAGTATCTATTATTTTTAGGCTGCTCAAAATTAGTGTTTGAAGACGGGCAGTATAGCTAATGTTACCTTTCGTGTAGAGAGAAGACAATACAAAAAGAGTCATTAGCTATGGTTGTTCCTCCAAAGGTAATCATGTTCCTCGCTCTCTCCCAGGTAGAGGTTATCTCATTAGAGATATGTACGGTGGATAATTTTCTGTTTTACAAACCACTTATCTCAGAAATTTTTCTTTCTTCTACGCACTGTTTAGAAATCAGGTTAGCAACAATTAGTGATATCTCTAATCACACTGCTCAACAAGGTTTTCGTCACAAGGAATCTGAGTAGTATTCTAGCATAAGTCGAGAGTGCTAAATTCAAAAAAGAAATCTGCTTTTGTCTATTGGGCTCATTTTTCTCGTGACATGCTACTCCCTCCTTATTGATATCCTTGAAAATCGGTTAAAATGCTGCATATGGTTTATTCTGCAATGGTTGAATTTAAGTAACTAACAGAATTATTGATTAAAATAAAGCTAAGAGAAAGTGAGATAAAATCGACAATCGTGCAAGGAATTCCCATACATACATGATCCTGACCTAAGGGAACATACTCCAAGAAATAAGTGACGTTTGGCAACATTGCAGACGAGTCATATTCAATCACATAGAATTGCATTGTGATTCTTGCCAGCTGTTTTGGAGCACTGTGAGTTCTGATAGCGTGGCAAGTGGTTGCATGTTGTTCTAGTTAGTGAAAGTTGAGTGTTGTGGACATTCAGAAGAAAAGGCCTCGTACCTCTGTCAATAGTGCAAATTCCTTTTGTTATATACGTGGAGAGATGACTGTGAAGTCGCAAAAACAACAATTCACCCCACTCGTAAAGAGGTGCTACGAAATTTATTCCGAATGTAAGTTTGGGGACCAAGACAAGAAATGTGCCCCCACATATGCTGCTTGACATATATTACACTCCCGACAGGCTGGACAAAAGGTTAACGAGATATACCTTTCGCTATTCACATGATTTGGCGGAAACTAACAGAACACACAACAGACTGCTGTTTTCATCTAACAAAAATAACTTGAATCACGTCAAAAAGAAAGAGGAGTGTGTAATACTCGAATTTACCAACTGCTATGAGACTTGTATGCCACAGTGAGGAATTACCGGTAGCAGTGCCTCCAGAAAATGTTATAATGAGTGATGATAAATCTCGTAACGAGCATGAAGAAGGTTCACAAGATGGGGATCCACTCATGCCGTCCCAACATTGGTATTGCCTTGTAAGTCAATAATCAAACACATTTTGACATGAGGTGATCTCAATTACATTTTTCGCGATTTAACTTTGTCTAAGCAGAAATCTGAGCTTTTATCTTTGCGATTGAAATGATTGAATCCTCTCGATACAAAAGTGAGCGTTTATCGTGATGACTATGCTGTTTCTCCTGAATATTACTCGAAGGAGGGTGTCTCTTTTTTGTAACAATATCGAATCCTTTATGGACACTCTTGGCCATCATACAGTATAAGTGAGTGGCGTTTGTTCATACATTCTATTAAATTGAGTCTCAAGGCAGTTCTTCTCCACAACGGGAACAAATTTCCTGCTGTTCCTAATGCTCATTCGGTTAACCATAAGGAGACTTATGAGATGTTTAAACTGCTTCAATTAGTGACTGTGGAGCCAAACCGATTTATTACATTTGAAACATCATTCTTCAAAAAGGCATAATCTACGGATTGCATCTAAATTTAAAGTTTGAATGATGTACTCTGCATAAAGAAGCAGAAAAGCTCCACAGTCATATGCATTCGTTTGTCTTGGGATGTTTTGTACCTTTGTACTGACTGAGCAATCACATGTTGATACCTTTTTATAGCTTCTGGGCAATGAACTAAAGATAATTTCTTTTTGCAATGCAATAAAGTGTAACAAGAGAATCTAAAGAAAATATGGTTCTCCCTTTGTTGTCAGTAACAACTGAAGTTCAATTATTTATATTTTCAATAACTTAAAAAATTAGAAATGTTGAGAGAGAATATCTCGTTCTGCAGTAAAATTTATGCACAAACATTTGTAACTACAAAGTGAATAAGAAGTTGTATTTATTAAAGTACAGGTTTCGGCGAAGACATTGCTGTACATCTGCTCACGACAGGGAAGATCCGTGTTAATTATGTCGTCACTCAACCAATACTTGTCTTCTAGCAATTCAAATCTTTAACACGAAACTGCGAGTTCCTAACCTACAGATTAAATAATCTTCACGCTATGTTATTATCCAATTCTTTATATATATTCTAATTTGTAATATTCGGGACTCGGAATGGATCCTTAACCTGAGTTAGTTCGTTAATTTCATTATTACCATTCGCAAGTGTGGATAAACAGTCTTCTCTTCTTTCCTATTCGCCTTCTTCATTGTCGGAATAAGGTATCTCAAGCTGATGGCCTTCTTCTTTCTTTTTCTTTCTTTCTTTCTTTTTCTTTTTTCTTTTTTTCTTTTTTGCTGAAATCAAAATATTCTCTAGCAATGCCATCGAGATAACTACGAAAGTTTGGCCTCTCAACTAATTTGTTATATACGAACACTAGGGTGCATGTAGGGTGCATATATAGAACATTCTACATTGAAGAAATCGTCGTGAAGAGGTTTTATCCTGACGACATTTCTTCTCAGGAGACACTACGTCTCGCTTAATTTAGACCAGGCAAGATTCTGTGTCGCGAGATCATTACAACGAGGTTTTGGTCATGCGAGATTTTGGGTATCGGGATATTTTGGGGCGCGAGGTTTTGGAAGACGAGGTTTTGGCAAGGCAAGGTTTTAGCCCGGTGAGGTTTTGGTCAGGCGAGGTTTTGGCCAAGCGGGGTTTTGGCCAGGCGAGATTTTGTTCCGCGAGGTTTTGAGCGGCGAGGTTTTGGCCAGGCGAGGTTTCGGCCCGGCGAGATTTGGGAGGCGAGGTTCTGGCCAGGCAAGGTTTTGGTCCGCGAGGTTCTGGCCTCGAGGTTTTGTACCCAAACCATTTTGGAGCAAAAGACTTCGTCGTTTCACAATAAGCTTACATACTCATGTTGTAGGTTTTTTGCTGCGGACTGTACATGCAACATACATATCAATGTACTCGTCTAAACGAAAGAGAGCGATCGATACGGGTATTAGCCACTTCCGGTGCACGGAACATAATACATTTTCTGTGGAGTAAGATATTTCCAGCAATTGCACACGTGCAACATATGCAAATTTACCATCTTTCAAGGTTTCGTTCTTCGTCCAAATTTAGCATTCTTTAGTTCGACTATATCATTTTCAATGAAATAATATGTATCTGAAAACTCTCTTGGGAGTAATCTCCGTCCTGACACTCGCCTGTGGGTATTCCTAACTTTTTGCATCCAAATCGGTTAGTTCTTCTTGCCATAAAAGACATGTTCTGCACATTGAATGCAAATTTTTATATATATATATATATATACAATAATATCTGCTTCGAAGACAATTTTTTCTTTGCGCCTGCTGATATCTATTGATAACTGGATTGTGTTTCTGAATTCACAAGCTAAGGAATAGTGAAAACATTTGAAGAGAGGAGTTGTCTTTAGGATGTAGCATCCTAGTGCTTGACGAGTTTCGTTTTCTTTTCGTTTTCAAGTACCAACGTAACAAATTTACAATTCACTACTCATGATACTCTAGTTGAGTTAAGTTGATTTGAGTTTAACGTCCCTTTCAACAGCGAGGCTATATGAGGAGTGGACCTACTGATTAACGTGGAATCCGAACCACATGAGCTCCCGCCGGGAATGGAACCAGAGTCTTCAAGGCGCGTACGCTAACCGCTTAGCCACTTAGAAGCTTCATCGTACTTCATTATTGAGCTATTTGCTGTTTACGTTTTTTGGCTTTTAATTAGAAAGCAACGTTTCTATAGAAGATAAAACTGAAGCTGAAGATGAAGAAGTTGGAGTTGTTTCTAAGAACCTCAAGTCTTTAATATCTGCTTATTTGCAACAAACATGAACATGTACATGATACAATGAACAGAACCATCTAAACGTCTTGGATTTTGTTATCATTGTAAAACATGTAAGCGAAAATTCAAGCCTGTCACAATGTTCGAAGGAGCACACATATATCTTATACATCTTATATATGTCTGTAAACTTAGACAAATGTGACCTAGTATCCTATGCCTCGGAGAGGGAGATTTAATATGAGTCTTCTCGCCTCTCACTAGCCGGGGTGCTTCTTTAAAGTGAGTCTCGTCGCTTCTCACTATTAGGGGTGCTTATTGCAAGTGAACCCCTCGCCTCTCACTAGTGGGAGTGCTTATTTGTAATCATTTATAGTATATTTAGATCGCTTGTTAAACCTTGAAGAACGCAATAGGCGTAGGTGTTAGCACAGCCTCTTTTAGGCTGTGCTAAACAAAAAACTTCTTGACACATTTTTCTGACATTCTAATTGTCGACAAGTATAACATAAATTTATATTTCTGTAATAATATAATTAAGATTCAATCACTGATTCAGTATAGATGGAACACTTATACAGAAAGTATTATAAAACATGCGTTTTCAGTTATACGTCTGCTGTACGTCAAGTCCAAAAACTACAGGAATTACTCATGTAACCTATCTTTTTAAGTACGCCACCTACAATTTTTTTCTCAGTTTATTCTTTAAGAAATTGGAATATATTTGAGTCATTATACATTGTCTTATACATAAGATAAACGAACCTTTTTATATAAAATTATTTTTTTCTGTAAATTCACAAGGTACGCTTGGGAAGGAAACAAATCTTCCAGAAATTTAAATATGTTTGAAACATGTATATATTATCTTACAATTAAGATAAACAAACTTTTTTATAAGATTATTTTCCTGTAAATTCAGAAAGTGTGAATGTGAATGAAAGAAACAATTCATTGAAAATTTTAATATGTTTCAGTCATGTGTATATATTGTCTTAAAATGAAGATAAACGAACTGCTTTTTATATATAAAAAATCTGTAAATTCAAGGGTTTCGTCAGGATTTGCTTTACTTCGCATATATTTTCTTTTCTCCGTAACTAAATCAAGTGTTACTCATAGATTTTGGTACGTCGGAGGAGGATGTATGATAAAATATTTTGGTAATAAATTAGACTTCCAAGTAACCGTGCTGTCTCTGTAAGCGAAAATAGAATCTAAAAGAAATGGGAAAAAACCCCGAATATTTCTGACATTTCTTCTTCTTTTTCTTCCAAACCTAACATTTATGGGGACAACAGTATATGCTCTGAATTACTTGTTATATACAAAACAAAACGAGGTATGTTTTATAATTCTACTATTGTTAATTTTCGTTCTGTAAATTTTTGAAGAAAACCTAAAGGATGTTGCGGCTGGTGGCCATCTTGAATTTTCACTCTTCGGAACACGTTGTTTTAGTTTTAACATCCTAAATCTGATTCACGGATGTTTGAAGCTTCTGAAAATAATAGTTTAATTTAGTCCTGGAGGGGCCCATTCGGGGCTAACCTAGCTCCCCTCTATACATGCTTTTGTTGCAGTTTTTTTTTTTGCCGACTGCACAATCGTTGAACACCCGTTACCCGTGAAAAATGTATTAGGTATCGTGCACCGGTAGTAAGCATTTAAAGTATCAATCAGTTTCTTTCGTCAAGTTGGTTGATATATATGTTGCATGGGTCCAATATCTGGAAACACACTGCGCTTGAAACTGCATTAGGTACCGCGTACCAGAAGTGGTTGAACGGAAGTGACCAATTCCGCTAGTGATCAGTATTTTCGCCAAGTTGATTGATATATAGCTTGTGTGCAGTCACTGGAAACCTATAATCCTTGGAAACTGTTTTAGGTGCCCTGAACAGGGAGTGGTTCACCTGAACTGAACAATTTTGGTGCCGAAATCTATTTCTTCAAGACAACTTTATATATATATATTGCGAAATCGCTGACAATATCTCATCCCTGGAAACTGTTTTATTCCCTTACTTATATATTTAGACGTATTGAAGGTTCGTGGACAGGTTAAGTGCAGGCCTTTGGACCAACTCTGCTGTTTTGTAAAGTTATCTCAGTACTGCTGTTCAACAGATCGGATACAGTTGACTCTCTTGGTAACTTACATTTTTTTATGTATTTTTTCTTATCTCGCTTACAGCAGATTTTATTTGTATCTATTTACATATTTACATATTACCAGTTGAGAATGGAGGCCTTGGAATTCGTCGAGCCATGGATATCGCCATACCTTCTTTCCTCGCATCATTCTATGGCTCACGAGAACTAATTGGATCTCTTCTTCAACAGGAGGCTGACTTAGACTCGATTCGAGATGTACAAGAATGCACCGATAAATGGACTAGTCTGGTTGTAATGGATCCCCCACCTATCGACAAAAGACATGTTCAGTCTGTTTGGGATGAACCTATAGTCAAGCTTCGTTTATCTTCACTCCTATCATCAACTAATAACCCAGATGACAAAGCCAGGCTGTTAGCTGTCTCTTCCTCCAAAACTGGAGCATGGCTTCAAGCCCTACCTTCTCACACACTCGGCCTACACCTTTCTAATGAGAGCTTTCGTATTGCTACAGCTCTGCGCTTAGGTGCTAATATTTGTGAGCCTCACTTTTGTCCTGCTTGCAACGCATATGTTGATAATAAAGGATTACATGGCCTTTCATGCAAAAAAAGTGCGGGAAGACAATCTCGACATCATATTGTAAACGACATTATTTGTAGAGTCCTCGTTTCAGCGGGAGTTGCTTCAATAAAAGAACCAAATGGTTGTTGCCGCTCTGATGGTAAAAGGCCTGATGGCATGACCTTGGTACCATGGAAAAATGGAAAAGCACTAGTCTGGGATTTCACATGTTCCGATACGTTTGCTCCTTCCAACTTACCCCATTCTTCAATTCAGGCAGGTCTCGTCGCCGCTCACAGAGAATCAGACAAATGACTAAAATACTCAAACCTATTGGACAAATATTGGTTTGTAACAGTAGCAATAGAAACCAGTGGGTCTTGGGGTCACGAAGGATCTAATTTCATTAATGAAGTTGGTCATCGAATAGCAATCAAAACTGGTGACACCCGAGCGACTGCATTCCTTTTCCAATGTATCAGCATCGCCATCCAGCGCGGTAATGTGTCATCGATCTTAGGCACATTACCTCCTGGTAAAGAACTGGACGAGATTTTTCTTCTATAACACACAATAAGACGGAAGGAGACATATCCGAGGAGGCTGACAACCACTTTGACTATGCTCATGAAGAAGGTTTTGAATCCAGTTTGGATAAATATACATTGTTGGAAGTCATGGCTAATACCGGTAAATTTGGGAGTGGTAGCAACATTATTTACAGATTTTACTTTGTTACTCAAAATCGTTAAAGACCCGAATGATATTGTTTATTTGTCCGATGTTTATTTTGGAACAAATATGATAGCTACAGATAATCTATGTATTCTTAGATGTGCGTATATATATAAAATATGAGTGCCTTTTGTTTTATATAGTAATCAGAATTTTGAGTGAAGTAAGAATGAAGAATAATTGTTAAGTGAAATTTTGAATATCAGATGTACAGTATAAGAATATATGCAGTGAAAATCCTTGTTACATCAGAAAGTTTAACTGATCAATATTTGAAGCATTTACAATTTTACTAAGTAGAATGATGATGAAGTGGTTCGAAAATGGAATAATTCAATCCATCCGAAAGAGCAACATAATTATTTATTTCCGTTTTCTTCTTAGCGCTTCAGCTTTGCATTTGTTTGTCAAGATTTTTGATCAGAATATCTAGAAAAAATGTTACAGTTTTCTTACATATTACAAGCTCAAATTTCTTCCTTACTCACAAACAAATTTTCAGTAAAAATTTTCAAGAAATTTTCAATGAAGACAAAGAGTCACTCAGCACAGTTATTAAAAATGCCCTGTTGACATAAATATTGAAACTCACCATAGGTTCAATTTCTAATTTATCCATCGAATTCGAAGGTGAATATTCTCACAAACCCTGAAAGTCATATTTATAGTAACAATAATAACGTATAATCTTTAAGTGGTATGACTTAATTACTCAAAAACAAAGATTTTTGCATTCATTTTTATTATAATTTATTAATCGTATCCGTTATCTCCTTGGTATTAGAACTATATTGATTTTATGGAATATTTTCCATATTAAAATGTATTTTCTTTCATTTTTAGACTATCAGCAACTTTACACGGTATAACGAAAATGGTCTGCGATTACGGTCACTAACTGTTGCTGCAAGTGATATTGAGTCAGTACCTATAGATGAGCTGTTGTATGGCAATTATGCACATCATGGACGAATTATGGATATACCTACTATAGAAAATTGTAAGAGGAAATTATTTATTTTTTGTACATTTGTTAATGGTACTTTTGAGATGTGAAATTCGAAAAAAAAATACTAGCAAAAATTAACCCAATATCCGAATACTTAAAAGTATTGAAATAAATCTGCGTGCTCTGCGGAAATCTCATCACTTCAACCATGGTTATTACGCGGTAAAAAGTGTAGTTTGTTATCATAATTAATAAGCATATTGTATGATTAACCTCAGTTAGGTTCTTATCGGGCGCATATAGAACTTGAGGTTATTCATTCCAAGAAAGCTTTCTACTTTCTTGGAATGAATAACATTTAAGAAAGCTATTGTCATGAAAGATAATTTCGGCCAGTCTTTAGTTTTATTAGCCTTATATTGAAGTTTCCATGTGTATGGGTTAATTTGCAAAATACACTGTTTATCTGTAATACTTTAAACGAATTAATTAAGCACAAGAAATCGGGAATAAATGCCATTTCTTGTGATCATTGTATTTTCCCTATTATGTGTTTTTTGTTTTAACTTTTGTTTAAAATAAAACTCATATTGTGCATCATTCTCATAAAGTGAAGGCCAATAGAATGATACGGAATTTAATGTCTCTCAACGAAGAGGATAAATCAATACATGCTAGGTGATCATTTTCACACCTCAAACACAGCTAATCGGAAAAGCGCAATAAGGTGTGTGCCGGAAACGTGAAAAAAATGCTTGCGATATCGTGAAATTAAAAGGGAGCTATGGTATATGGTATTACGGGTTTCTCAAGAGCTGATATAGGGTTTAAATAATGTGAATTTAGAAAAAATGGTGACGACATTTATTCATATATTTTATTTTTATTTTTTCCCTTTCCCTTTGATGTATTCTGCTTAATACTTTTCAAGTCATACTTATTAATTAAGTCTATTTACAATCTTAAATATACACTCTTGTCCAAAATGATTGTAGCATATCTATAACTGTCTTCTTGTAAGAATATTTGATAATGATTTTGCAGGGTACCTTTAATACTGATACTATGTGTATAACACTAGTTAACAAATTTAAACTTTTTGTTTGTTACATGAGAAAAATCACCTGATTTTAAAGGAACTTTTTGCGCTGAATTCGAATATGCACTCGGTTTCTCTCCATCACGTACAGTTTTCCCGTAACAGAGGGATTTTCGGGAAATTCCCTCAAAAATTTCCCTTTTTCAGATATTTTATTCCCCTAGCTCCTGTCCCCTTACATATAGTAACATAGAAATTATACCTAAGTATACCTTGATTTATATTTAATAAACCCTAAAAGTTTCGTAAAAACCGCTTTGTTCTTTCTAGAGAAATAAATATATTTGTATGTATACTGTGTGCACTGTTTATTGCACCTGATAGTAATGCTTTCAGATCTCCTAAGTTGGGGTAAAAAAGATTTGCTTTATTACTACAAACACAGACACAAAAATGAATATTTACAATAGTCAACAACACACTTGTATTGCTCTCTGTAAATTAGAAACGTTTATAAAAATAGAATGTACATCCAACGTATATTTTTTTTAAACGTACAGTATATGTATATCTTAATACATATATATACAATTCTCCAAGTTTTTTCGTTTTGTTCATGAAATGGTTATCAATATTTGGCACTTGGGCACCCAACATAATTTGTGCGTCGTGCTACGTCACTTTACTTGCATGGGCCAAAGGGAAACGGAGGTTCATGAAATTTGCTGTACCAATGGTGTGGAGAGAACCCACCAACCATCTGGATGATTGTTATTTTTGTCTCACAGTAGTTAAGGGACATTCTAAAAAAAGCAAGTACACAATAAGTTATCCCAACGTTAAATCCGCAATTAGACCTATTCCGCACGGGGATGAACTTCCACTTCCCGAGCCCCCTACCAACTGGGAAGAGATATGGCGAAAAGACTCTGATGATGATCATGACCTTCTATACCACTTGCGCACTCAGTGAAGATTAAGGAATCCTATGACACCATGTCAACTTTGCTAAATCTTTTAAATTACAAGGACCATTGTTGGCAAATGTTGTGATCTCAAGGTAGTTGGTATTTTATTAGGACTGCAGTGCGGTTACACGAAGTACCAATGTTTTTTATGTTTATGGGATAACCGAGCTGATGACAAACATTATGAAGTGAAGGAATGGGAACCTAGAGTGAATTACGTACCTGGAGAATGCAACGTCAAATAAGCTCCTTTGGTAGATCCTAATAAGATATTACTACCACCACTTCATATCAAGTTAGGACTTATGAAAAACTTTGTCAAAGCCATGGACACATCTGGTGAAGGTTTCAAGTATTTGCGAGATAAGTTCCCTAACCTGAGTGATGCTAAGATTTCAGCGGGAGTGTTTATTGGTCCCCAAATTAGGAAATTAATGCTTGATGATAGCTTTGACAGCAAGTTAAACAGTGCTGAGCTAGCTGCCTGGACAGCATTTAAGTGTGTTGTGCGCAACTTTCTGGGCAATAACAAAGCTGAGAGTTACACAGAAATCGTACAGGACATGATACAGAAATACAAAGAGTTGGGTTGTAGGATGTCTTTAAAAATCAACTTTTTGCACTCCCACCTCAGCTTCTTTCCTGCTAACCTAGGTGCTCTCAGCGACGAACAGGGGGAAAGATTCCACCAAGATATAATGGCAATGGAGAAAAGGTACCAGAGACGATGGGATCCTTCAATGATGGGGGACTATTGTTGGGGTCTTGTTAGAGAATGCAACATTTCTTACAAAAGAAGGAAGTAGTGTACGTTTTTGTAACCCAATGGAAGTTTCATATATTGTGATAGTTTTGATTGTCTTTTCATGACCTTTTGGTACATTTGTATTATTGTTTATTGTAAATTGTCACACTTGTAAATTATATTGTATTATATTTTATATATGTGTTTGTGGTAATAAAGCAAAACGTTTTACCTCAACTTAAGAGATCTGAAAGCATTACTATAAGGTGCAATAAACAGTACACACAGTATACATACAAATATATTTATTTCTCTAGAAAGAATAAAGCGATTATTACGAAACTTGGAGGGTTTGTTAAATATGAATCAAAGTATACTTAGGTAGTATTTCTATGTTAGTATATGCAAGGGGACAAGATCTTGGGGTGTAAAATAAACGAAAAGGGAAATTTTTAAGGGATTTTCCCGAAAATCCCTCTGTTACGGGAAAATCGCACGAGATGGAGAAAAATCGAGTGCATATTCGAATTCAGCGAAAAAATTTCCTTTAAGAACAGGTATTTCCTTTTATGTAACAAAACCTTTGTTAACTAGTGTAATCAGCAAATGTATACTTGTGGTAAATTTCATAGGAAAAGAATTGCAAATACGAAAATTAGAATGAGTAAAACAAAAAGTTACTAAATAGACAAGAAAGTAGTTTCGTTTTATTGTTCTTATTTACTGTTTTTGACGCGACATTTGCCACATATATGTCTTTGCCGATTATACACATACTAACACTATAAGAAATACCGGGCGAATTCGTGATCAAATTATATTCCTACAACAACACATTTATAGACATGCGACAATAATTTTTTATATGGGTGTACATAAATGCATTTATCTGAGCTTTTCATAAATTATTGACAAAAATATAATGAACATATTTGATTTAGTAATATAAACTCTATTTTCAAAAATAAAATTATTACGCCATTGGGGGCCCTGGTATCTCAGTGGTAGAATGTTCACCTCTGGCGCTTTGGTTCCCTGGTTCGATCCCTAGTCGCGCCAAGGGATCTTTGTGATGAAAAAGCACCGTGTGCATGGGTTTCCTCGGGGTTCTCCCTTTTTCTCTCACTTTCTTCATTCCACCATTTAATTCATTTCTCATCATCACCTTCTTCTTTAATATAGCCGGCATAACCGTGGGACGTAAAACTCAAAGATTTCATTTCATTTTTATTACGCCTTTTCCGATTATTTGTTTGGCCACAATTGTCGATCTTTAAGCTTTTAGCTGAAATATCTTTTTTGCATCACTTAAAATGCTAGGAGTGTTGTACCCCAAAGTAAAGGGTCAACAGTGTCACTATTCACCTCAACAGCCCTATAAGTATAGATTTGACACTAATATTGGACTTCTAAAATATTTTTAAACGTTCATACCTTTATAGGGGTGCTAGAGGAAACTTATCCATACAGTATTTGTTTCCCAATTGCAAGGCATACGCATTAGGCTTAGGTAATAATTCCACGCACCCAGAGTTATGCTAGCCCTTCAGAAATCGAGTCCTAGTTTCGTAACTGAGAGGTCGCGCACGGTCTTTTGGACCGTGCTGCTGAAAATAAACTTAAATGAAAAAATATATTGAAAAAACTATTTATATTACCTTGACATTATTTTTTAATGCATTCGAAGTTTAGTAAAAGATTTATTTTCCTTTCATAGAACAAAAATAGTAATTACAGTTTTCAATAATACCTTGAAAAAAACCGGTATTTTCTATCATTTGTAGTATGGAGCACAGAAATAAAATTCAGTACTTATGAAATGTTTTATGTGAGTATTGTATTAATCTTTGTTAGCATGTTGGACACTTGAGTGACCAATATTCTCATTAATAATGAGAATATATTTCAAAATACACTTAAAATTGATTAGATTATTTCAAAAGAAAGTCAATGATATAATGACTCATTATTACTATTCCCTCAATAAAAAAACAACAACTAAAAGGAAATGATAAGTCGCGGTAACTCATTGGTAGAGTAATTATATCTGTTAAGTGAGGTCCTTGGTTACATCCCAGCTTTTGGCAAAAGGGCTTTGTGGTTTGAAAAACCGTATGCTTTTGCTCTCCGGAGCTTTTCTCGTTTTCTCCCACTTCCGTTTTTCCACCATTATCATTTACGTTATTATCACCACCTTCCTAAGTCTCTATGGGGTGCGCGGTGGCTCAGTGGTAGAGCGTTCACCTCCGGTGCTCGGGGTCCCTGGTTCGATCCCAGCTCGCGCGTGTGGATTTTGTGGTGGACAAACACCGTGCTCGTGGGTTTTCTCCGGGTTTTCCCGTTTCCTCCCACTTTCTTCATCCACCATTTCACTAATTTCTCATTATCACCGTCTCCTTTAGTCTAACCGGCATATCCGTGGGACGTTAAACTTAAAGATTTCATTTTTCATTTCTAGGTCTCTATGAATAATTGTAACATGTTATACACAGAAAATTAATTAATAAACAATAGAAAGTAATAGTAAACACAAAACTGTTAGTAGTAATGAATCTATATATACACTACACTTTGATCATAACTTAACATCTTGAATTTGGTTTTATATCAGTAGTGGTCAGTTTCAAGTTTAGAATCAAGATTTTCAGACTTTTTACTCTTTCACAGTGATCATTTTAAGCGTTCGCATGGCGTACAAAAACCCCCAGTAGCAGTGAAATTTAACAGAGACATGTTTACGATCGGGCGTAAATATTTTGAAATTACAATTGTACGTGGAGGTTGTCTGCTCTCTACAGTTATAGTTCTTACACTGATGACAATTTCTCTTCGAGTTCCTGTTTTTCTTCCAGTCACAATTGTAGTATTTGGCAGGAGCATTCTGTCATTACTGGGTGGTGGAGCAGTTTTAATTTCTGAACTATCTGTTATTATGTCTAGCTTTTGTTTTGTGTTCAGATGATGTATTTTATTTAGAAGATGTCGTATCAAATATTCACCGTAAAGATTTTTTAAAGTTTTTTTCACAAACTATGTATATTTCAGTTTCTATTCTGTCCAAGCACAATAAAACTATTCAGTTCAGTGTTTAGGAAACTAAAAACGAATAGTATTGTCCATCGTTTCGATGTTCTACTCACTGAAAACGTCCTTTGATCTCTTCTACAGCCTCCACTCCTCCTTTAGTAGAATTATAAATGTAAGCACAAAATGTTTTCTCTGCTCTTCTGATTGTGGGTATATGTTCTCGGTAGACAATAGCAATACTATTTTATAAATCCTTTGATTAGTATATGGATCTATATCATACAGTATATGGTCCGCAAGAAATAGAGTACATGCCTCAAATAATGTATTTGCTGCGTCTTCTATCTGTTTCACTACAGATAAACGATTAATCAAAATGAATCTACTCCCATGGGATATGCAGTTCGATATAGTTCATAAGTAGGCATATATCCTATAAATAAATAAATAATTTAATTCCGTTCAGTCGTTTTCCTTTAATTCGGGGATATTTTTCAAAGTGAATTCGTTCATCTTATTCATATCAGCGTAGCTTGTTCATAAAAACACCAACAATAACTTTGCCTCTTTTGCTAATCTAAAGATGAATATTTTTAAAAATATAAAACACTTCATTTCGCAATGACTAAACTTAAAGATGATTATAAAATAATGACAATTTTTTTTGTACTTTACAGTGACACTAACTAGTGAGATTGAACAAACTATGGATAAATTACAAAGAACTTATCAAAATGTTTTCTCCTCCCATAGAAGTATTAAGGTGATATTTTATACTCCATCTTTGTAATAATTTAAATTACTTACATTAATTACATAGGAATTAGTAGAAAATGAAAATAATTGTGAATCGCAATTTGAGTTGTTATTTTTTGAAAATAAATATAATTTATTTTTTCATATATATATAGTGAATAAGAATTATTAAGCACTATGAAATAGTTATATAATCTTTTAAAACTGTTCACACCTTTCCAGCTTCTCGACCAACGAAGAGTCTTATGAATGCTCTGTTGAATCTGTCGATGACAAAAGGTATAAGTTACTTTTATTAATGTATGCTAAAGTCTCTAAATTCCTAAGAAATAAAAGTACAGGGAAAATTAGACCTTAAAAATCATTATTTTTATTCCAATAGAACTTCAACCATAGAATGGTGATTGCTTGAGCACATAACCATTATTATGAATCTATGTTTTGGTGTTAAATTATAAATTCCATTGATCATGAAAATAATCACTTAAACTTTTATGTACCTAAAACTAATAGTGTGTCAAAATACTTTAAGAGCATATTATAATTTAAGTACACATTATAATACAAGTTTACCAGCACATTACAGTGCAAATAACAACTTTGAATCAACATATATATATATATATATATATATATATATATATATATATATATATATATATATATATATAGATAGATATAGATAGATAGATAGATAGATAGATAGATAGATAGATAGATAGATAGATAATACCTAACATAGCATAACTTTAATAAATAAAATATTTCCTGATATTGTGAAATTAAATACATTGAAATAATATAAAACGATGAAGGATGTCTAACAAATTAGGACATCATATAAAAAGCTACTATAATACATACTTTCCTACTTTGTTACATAGTTATTAAAACCAGGATAATTTTAGAGAATTTCAGAAATTTCTCAATGAATAATCAAAACAATTTACACAACCAATTTTAATGTATTCATGTGACATATTCATCCTACCAGTAAATGACATGAAAATAAAAATTATAACTTTAATATTAGTAATATCAGCAAACTTTTAAATAAACTAATCAAATAAAGCAGCTATATGTTTGTGTTTGTGTCAAATATTTTTATAATTAAGTATTACAAATCTATTGTTTTACAGAAGCCCAAGAATTGTTTGATATAATGGATGAATGGATTTCGTATAGGTCAGCTCATGGTAATATTATTCAGCAGCTTATAATTTATTAACGATATTAAAATTCAGTTAAATTTAGAATATTCACTACAGTTAATAAAATATCAGCCAATTTAGTGTAATATTCATGGTGCCAAAATATAAAAAAATAATGCAATTCATTTAGTAAAAATTTAGTATAATAAAAATTTAGTATAAACATTCAGTACAACAAGGTAGCAAATGTATCCTCAAGATCTATAGTTTGTTCCACCCATTCCCTTTCAAGGTGTGTGACCATACCTTAGGTATAGGAAGGCAGATTGCATAACAATGTGATGTATTTGCTAATTTGACTAGAGAAGTAAGGAGTAGGTCTGATGAGGATCTTGGCTAGAATATCGAAACGTCACGTGTAAATGTGTTTTTATGTAAATAAGTGGAGTATTGTTCAGCAGTGTGTTTATTTTTTATGATTCATAGGTTCCCATTTCTGCTTAAAATATTAGTTTTTACCCAAACATTATAGAAATGTTTATACAGGTGAGAAAAGAATCATGTAAATATGTATTTTCATCCAAGTATTCGCACAGACTTATTAAAAAAGTATAACAACGTCTATTTGAAAGTCCATAATTCCTTAGTAATATACAGATAAGGAAATATCTAAAAAGACATCCATTAATTAAATCCGTTTTAATTTACAAATATGAATACGAAACCTTGTATATAGAGATATTGACTAGTTTTCTGCCAAACATAAAAAAGTATCAAATATTATGCATGTTAGGAAATTTCTAGCTTCATATTTGTTCAAAAGTTTTGGAAAAATAATTATAAGAACTCTTAATAAGAATGATCTTTTAGACAATTTTTAGTTGTTAATTTTTAAAGAAAATAGAAAGAAGTATACTGAAAATTATTCTAAATTAACAGATATTCAAATATCTTTCGATCTTGCTGTAAACTATTTAGTGCCTACCACTGGCGCAAATCCCGGGGAATTGAGAAGGGACATGTCCCCTGCAATAATCTGACCTGAAATGAGTTCTTTGGGGAGAAATGTGATGATATGTGTCCGATTGCTACAAAAGTAAGAGAGATGACATTGATCTCCGTCCATACTAAGCCAAAAATCTGCCCGCCTCCGAATGTTGGAGACAACTCAGTTCCCTGTTCCTCCACAGCATTCTTTTTCAACTTCATAAATATTTTGAACATCGTTTTTTTTAAAAAAAAAAACGATTATGGAGACAGTCTTATCCGTCCAATCTCCCCCCAATGTTGAAGGCAGACTTGCGCCGCTGGTGCGTACACAAGAGTAACATTAATGAGTGCAAAATAAGAGATTAACTCTATACTAGTGAATGATTAAAAACCATTATTTCCTTTAAAAAAAAAACAATTAAAACTCATATAGCCATTTTCTTGAAGTAAAATAAAATAATCATTTTAAAAATCTTATTATTCAAATACGAGGAAAAAATCTTCACTAGGCTGATCTCTTCCTGCCCGAACAAATTAAAATTTTTGTTTACCTAACAGTTGTATTTTACCAAGTCACCATCGACCAAACTGAATGTAATGGCCAACCGGTAAGGATAATTATACAAGCATTGAAACTTCCACTGCAGCAGACTTAGTTACAGCTGTATTAGAAGTATTGACCCACTACTGATTGCAGGCTTTGTAGAGGCTATTTGTAGCACGAGATCAACGTAATGAAAGATGGTGTATGAGAAATTCAAAACCACAATAATCCATGAAATTAACTTTAGTACACTTTGCAGGAATATTTTCAAACGGAGGTACATGGATATCAGTGGTAGTTGCCATTCATTGGTAAAAAATCCAGCGTTGTTTCGGCTTTGTGGATTTAATCTTTGTTCCATGGTAGTTTAAAACTGCCATACAATGCTGGTATTGTGTTTATATAAAGTATGGATAGGACATGTCCTTGATAATAAGATGTTTTCTTTTCGATATTTTTCAACATTATAGATTTTGAGATTCCTGATGAAATATTTAGCTCTCATTATATTGACACTCAAAGTTACATCGTAATTTTCATGGAGACTCCACTAAGTAATAACCCAAACTCTTAAACTGTAATTTAGATAGGTTCTGTATTTGTTAATTGTCACAATAAATTTCCAGAGGTCAGTAGGTACCTGCCGCTCATTGAGACGCCTATTGCTAATTTTTGCTTTAAATATCGTGGTTTTAACGCATACACGCCTTCTTTGTGAGCCAGCATTAATTTATAATGCATTGCACCGTTCACTACTGATAGTGTTACGTGTATAGACTATTAAAAGTCTCTGTGTTAGTGGTTTTTCACAAACCAGTATATTTTCTTTACAATCGGTCTTGTGAGTTTCGCAGACGACTTCTTTGGAACCTTTTTCGCTTATGATTGGTCTTGTAGTGAAAGATGCACCTCAATATTTCACTTTTAACTGTATTACTAGCACTGACCCGTCGTACAGGAGAGGCATTGTTCTGTCAATGTTCTACTAGTCGGGATTGATCAAGTTTCCATTGCAAATTGCATGACGTACCGTTCCCATAAACCAATTATTTGACAACCTTTTTTCTATTACATGCCTTTATTACGCTAAAGACCAACTAAATCCGTGATGAACGTGTACATACAATTATGTTCCTCCCTATAATCTGGATTAGCTACTGTCACTTACTGTAAGTTGTTCGATGGAAATGGAATCTCTGTAGTCTAAATATTTGTAAAGGGACGCTTTACCATGACAAAATATCCTCTTTCGAACTTCACATTCATGAAAGCTTGTTCATTTGCTTTTAAAGTTTATTTTTTTAAAATTTAATAACATAAAGCAAAGTAAAGATATCAATCTATTCATTCATTTTCATTTCAAGAAAATGAAAATGAATGGATTTTATCTTTACTTACGAAATTATGAAATTTTTGAGTTTTTATTTATGAAATTATTTATGAAATTTTTGTTTTACGTCCCATGGTTATGCCGGTTAGGCTATGGAGACAGTGATGATGAGAGATGAATGAAATGGTGGAATGAAGAAGGTGGGAGAAAACGGGAGAACCCCGAGAAAACCTGCGTAGACGGTGTTTGTCCACCACAAAGCTCACTTGGCGGGAGCAGGGTTTGAACCCGAGACCCCAAGCACCAGAGGTGAACGCTCTACCACTGAGCCATGGCGGCTCCCAATCCATTTTATTATCGATTTACGGATATCCATATCTCAGCTAAATGAGGCTCTATTCCAGAGATGTATGGAATTTCGCTGCTAGCTCGCTGCAGAATTATAAAAAAAGTCATTAATTTATAGAGATTTGCGTTGGTTATTTGAAAAATAATTATCGTATCGTTGTATGTTACCTTATTGCAATTATCACTAAGTATATAATTACTTATTTTATATGTCAGCAGCTTGAATGTTTCAATGATAATATGTGCAAATATTCAAAGTATTTATATTATCTTTGATAAATATAAAATAATTTTTAAACATTTAATCTTTAATTCTTATTCTAAATATTGTATCTTAAGGAAAGCAGGCACTTTTTCTTGAATTATTTTCATGAATCCTTGCATTATCTCCTATCATGAGGTACTGCTTTCACTTCCGTGTGAAGTTTCTTCTCTACATTATCTAAAATGCCATACGTTTATTTGATCCCCAGGCTTGAACTGTGTATTTCTCCTTATGTCATTCCATCCATAGTTAAAATCCTGTTTCATCCATACCTTATGATGTATTTAATCATCCAATCTCTGCTTTTTAAACTATACTTCAGTAGTCTCACTTTTACACTACCATGTTAAATACTCTTCTATTTGATATTGTATCTACCTAAAATTATAGAAACTACTTTGTAACTTCATATCTTCTTGTTTCCTCTTTCCCATTTTCTCCTAAACATTCACGAGCTCACCCATGCCTAAGCGGTTAGCGTACGCACCTTTGGCGTGGGAGCTCCGGTTCCATTCTCGGCGGAAGCTTATTTTGTTCCGATTCCACGTTAAGCTGTAGGCCCACGTCTCATATAGCCTCACTGCTGAAATGGATTCCAAACTGAAAATCAAATCAAATCAATTCTTATACACACTTCATACATATGCTTTTATCACTTTCATATTCAGCTCTACATCGATATTTCGTTACCTTCGTACGTTACCATTTCGGTACCTGTGTAATAAGTGTAGTCCATGATTCCTTATCTGCTATAATTTTGTATGTTTCCTTACTCATCATATCGTATTACCAACTGAATCTACAGCTCTTTATGAGCCTTGGCCTCTATAACAATGTGCCTCCATGCTTTTCTATCCTTGCCGATCTCCCACCACCTCTTCACTTTTAATCGTTTTATGTCTTCCGTTACGTCGTTTATCCACTTTGTCATTGGTCTTCCTTTCCTTCTTACGGATTATATTTGCTCTTTCATTATTTTCCTTTGTATTCTCGATTCTCGCATTCTCTGTACGTGGCTTAGCCATCTTATTCGTTGAGATTTAATAAACTTTACAATATCTTCATTTTTTAATATACTGTTTACATCTTCGTTGCTCCTTATTCTCCATATATCGTCTTCTTTCACTGGGCCGTATATCTTTCATATTATTCTTCTTTCGAATCTTTGTAGAGCTTCTTCTTCTACCTTGTTCATGACAATCATCATATTTTATGGTTTATTATAAATCTAACTCCCATGAGTTAGTTTCACGTTCCTTAGTTAATAATTATATATCCACCTGATCAGATACAGTTTTGTTCATTACATTGTATTTGTCTGATCAACTATATCCATTTTAAGCATTCTATCTGTCTTCTCAGTTTTTCTACCTTACCAGTCGAGAGTAGAGCTCGATATTCTACCCCCACAGTGCGTACTTTCTTGGTATGTCTTAGTAATGTTTTGTCTTCAAACCCGCAAATCCATGGTACAAATTGTTTTTGTAGCATGGACTTCTAAGTTTCTTGCTCCTCTGAATTTAAGGAACTAAGTTTTAAAAATCGCCATTTCCATGTTAGAGGTTCTCCTATAGGATGCGACAAATATGATAATGAATTCTCATTGTAATCTACGGGATTCTAATGTCATTTTAATCCCCACCTATATATATATATATATATATCCCAGTTTTTATCACAGTTAGCCACTGCTGAAGTAGATACGCTTTGACTGTTTCTCTTAAAGAGAGTTTCCAATCTGAGGGCGCTCCACAGATCACAGCACATTTACCAAGGATTCACTTATATGGGGCACCAGTGGTACAGTTGATTAGCAAATATTATATTGTAAGTCTACCGACATAGGTTATTCTCTAATGTTGATATTACTTTTATATTACTGTTCTGATTGTACTATGTTTGTCATTTTCTCAAATACTCTATTGACTTCTTTACAGAAGAGTTACCGTGGATATTCAGCATAATGTTATACTTCCAGGATTTTTGCCGTGCAGGAACTCGTATGTGTACACTTGTAGAGCAATATGAGGTAAGAGATGGACAAAAGGAATAGAGATAACACTTGCTAAATTTTACATTCATTAGGACCAATTGTAGTTCTTCTGTCCCACTGCGGCTTCATTTTCTACTAAAATGAGGGAAAAAGGAAACTAAAAGTTAGTAGGGGATTCTTTATTCTTTATAAGAGTGAGAATGGAAACGGTTACAGAACTATCAACTTGTGAATTGTCGAGAAAACGTAATTTGAAACATCCTACTTTGTAAACTATATGATCAACTTTGGCCAGTTCAGCGATTTACTTAGGATAAATATAAGATTTTCAAAACCATTTAATAACTCCGGAAATAATTTTATAAATAAAATCATAGCACTCAAAGGCATAAATAACAGTTTCCTTATAGCAACACAAAAAAGACATTTCATTTCTCAATTGCCTATCTTAAAAATGAAATAACAGTTTCCGTGTTCATGCTGCAGAGAATACTGCTTTCGCTAGCCATGCAAAATAATAATAATAATAATAATAATAATAATAATAATAATAATAATAATAATAATAATATTTTTCTCTTCAAAAATGAATAATGACAATACCTGATATTCGATTTCTAGATCTGAACATACCTTCATACTATTGAGACATATTTATCTTATGTAATTTCGTAACTACATTGTATTTCAGATTTCCACATATCAGTTTATGTAGAAATATAACTGGTTATTTAGTATTAAAAAAGTAAATATTTATAATATGAACGACGATTAGAAAAATATTGTATATATTGGAAAAAATAAAATATTTTTGGATTGTAAGGAAATTGAAAAGCCTTCGTCAATTTGGTATTGGTTATTCTCAACACAAAGTATTTAGTACTGTTCTATGACATAGTGAATATGATAATTGATAAACTGCAATAAGTTCGTTTCCCATAACTACAATATGGTAGAAATGAGCGTATACTATTAGTGATATATTGTAACATTATTCCTTTTGATATAGACTAGAAATATTACTTTGTATTATGTCGCTGCAAAAATACCCGTGAAATATTGTGTTCCGCATTCAAAAGTCGACCTATCAAAATCAATGCGCTGTCATACAGCTCCTCATTGGTAAATAATGACAAATCAGCTGAGGTGTTTTATTTTTCGCGATTAAAGTACGTTTATGGCGATACTTGCGTATCGTAAAAATAATGGTTTCGAGAAAATAGACGTGATTAACTCTGTACTAGTTAAGTTTATGTTGTTTCCTCAGGTGATAATTGAGCGAAACTACTTGAAAATATTCGTTAGGGTAGGCACGTAATAGTTCTGTCTGTAGAGAAGTAACTGAACATGCATGAGTTTACTGTTCAAGATTGCACTACATATTGAATGTCACAAAGCGTGAGCACATTCGATCACCAGGATGTTCACGGAGGTACACAAGTTGTATCCTATGGCATTTTCCCTTAAACATTTCTTGTGGTTGCAATTGAACTCTGGTACCGCAATTTAGAATAAAGTTCAAAGCCTTACTATACAGTAGAATTACACTTTATTATCAACCCCAAGAAACAGAAGTAGCAATTTCTGCAGGGACTCATAGTTATAATCTTGTATGCTGGCCATGGACCAAGTTTTGCCTCACGAAACGAGAAGAAATAGTTAGTGGCGACCATTACTGGGCGATTATGACCCGTCTAGGTACTTCAATTAAACCAAAATACCTGATTTATTTGTTTCCAGAATAATATTGGTGCATTATAATGCAATTGCTAGGTTACAAGCGACGTTCATGACTCTTTCTGAAAATTTAGTTGAGAAATTAATGGCCCTCCACACAGCCCTGGTTCTTCACCTTGTGACTTTCGTATCCTAAATCATGTAAGGGCCATCAAAAGTTTAATTATATGACAATGTAAAGGCTGCCATCTGACAATGTTTCGAACACCAATCTTCCAACAGAGTTTCCAACAGATTTTACATAGAGGCATCCATAGATTAATCACACAATTGAGCAAATGCTTGAACTCTTATTTTGACTTCTTCTAAGGCAAAAATATTCTGACACGCTAGTCATAGACATCTTTACATTGTGCACAAGGCATAAATTAATACAATTAGTACTTTCACTGATATTGTCTGGAAATTTAGATTGGTTAGTTACACCATAATCTTTGCATTCCAGAGAGTCCGTTGCAGATGATTATATAGTGCTTTGTTGATGCTACGGTTTATGTTAATTAGTAGAATTTGTTTGATTAAGACTTGAAGGTAGCAAGTGTTGCTAATTGTTCAGTGGTGATAGGTCGCTCGGCACAAATGCACTTTGATTCTACTTTTTGCAATTTAATTGATTACCTTTTACTCTATTTATCAGCATTATTTAATCTTGGTTAGCATTGTACAAAAGCAAATAACATATACAGTGTACGTGTTTGTTATGTGCGAGCGAGTGACTGATATAATCAATGATCTGTATCAAATTAAATTCTTGGCAATATCGAAGCTCAACAATTTGACTGCTTTTCATTAAATTACATTTGTGATTGTTGTGCTAAAAGATCTAATATTTATTTAATTTGCTAAATTAAACATTCTTTCTCAACTCTTCAGAATTGAAAAACGAAAGTTCAGACTGTATTGCAAATTAAATGGTAAATTCTGAAGGTTCCAAAAGGAAGTTGCGTTTGAGATTAATATGTTGTTCACTTTAGTTTCCTTCTTTCAAATTTCCTCCTCTTTGTGGTCAATAGCCCTTTCAGTATTGTGGAATTCAAAGGAACAATTAGAAAAGGTATGTGGAAGATTGTTCGGTTTTGCAAATAACACCTCCAGATGGACTAATCGAATTGCGAAATGAGATTTAGTACATTTGGTAAAACATTTGAAAAAGTAAACATTAACAAACTTAGCGGTTAAGGGGAGATTGAAGCATGGTAGAGAGTGAGCAAAACTAAGCTATTGGAATATTTGAAAAAATGTAGGAATGGAAAAGCGTTTTACTGATAGCGCTGCTACCAAAATGTCATAGTTCACTTAAGCGAAGTGAAAGACAATGAGCTTCAAATCGCCGATATCGTATTGAAATCCACCAATTGGACTCAACGAAAATTATTAGTGTTTTAGGCATGTGATATATAACGGTGGGATACGATATGAGCTAGACAGTATAATAACACTAGTCTAAAAATACTCATTCTTTTAGATATCTTTTGAGTTATTGATCTGTTTTAATAGAAAGTTGTTGATCTGTTTTAATAGAAAGTTGTGTGTGTGAATGATGAGTATGTGTTAACAAGACCATACATAGTATTTCGAATGTTTGAGAAACCTGCAGACTTTTCATAGTTCGCAAGAAAACATAAACTCCAAGTACATTGACAAGAATATGGTATCAAATTGCACAACTACATGATGGCAACGAATAGGTGACTTGGACAGACCTTAATTACAAACGAACACAGCATATATTGATAAAAGAAATTTCAAACAATACAATTTTATTGCTATAATAGGGCTAGAACGATGCTACAGTCAAATATAAAACAAAGGTAGGTTATAGTGAAAGGAAAACTAGTGTAAATCACATTGCATAGAGAAATGATATGAACTTGCTCCTTCACTGAGTGAGTGAAGCATATTGACAGTTCATAATGTGAGCATGGGGAAAGATGGTTGCTGGTCAAGTATCCAAGTGTCCACAAGTAACAAATACCTCTCGGGCATATTTGGCTACAAGATATCTTGAAGCATTGATTGTAACTCGTCACTGCAACTTTCAATGTTTCTCTGGAAATGTTACTTTCTTATTGGGCTTGTTTCCAGGAAATTTATTAGCAGAAACTTTTGGCTCTATATACACTATATATATGAGCTTTTTGGTTTCATTCATCACGATGATTGACGTACTCAATTGGCATGATATGTTTACTGTGGTTCAAGGTAACAATTTTCCATTAGACAATTTGTTATTGCTATATGTTCTTCCACTTGAGACGGAGATCTTGTTCAGGTGCTGAGGCATCGGCAACGCTGTCTGTGAATTATCTCGATATAAAGTTGTGTCGTGTTCTAAGTTTCTTGAATACTACAGAGTTGCCTTGAAATGTATGTATTAATGATATGAAATTCCTGTTTTACATGCAATACCTAGAGTCAAAATGTTCTGTCCGAAATGGTAGCATCGTTGCAACCCATCGAGCAAAAGAGCTGTATTATCTTATTGTTTATTTTCGTTAGAGTTAGCTGACGGATATTTTTCCCGGAAGTGCAAAGAGAAGTAAAAATGATCTGAAAAAGGTTATACCTGCGTAATTAAGAAGAGTACTTATTTGTTTTTCTGTTACTTCAACCTCAGTCCAGTAAGAATAGACTCTTTGTAGTTAATGTGAAATGTGGAGATATGATCGCATGAGCAGTGTACATGATAGATATCATCATCATCATAGGTATTCTGCCTTTTTTGGCAGGTCACTTGCCGCAGCTGAGAAGCTTCCATGCTCCACGGTCCTCCGCTAACTTCTTTGTCTTCGCGTATGATCTTTCTGTTTTTATATCATCCATTAATTGTAGTCTCCTTCGCCCCTTCCCTCTCTTTCCAGACACCATACCCTCTAGGACGTCCCTCATGATACAATCTCTTCTTAGGCAATGTCTCAGCCAGTTTCTCTTCCTCTTCCTAATAATATCTAAAAGTGTTCTTTTCTCACCCACCATTTCTAATACTCTCTCATTCGTTTTGCGCTCGACCCAACTAATTCTTTCCGTTCTTCTCTACACCCACATTTCGAAGGCTTCCAGTCCATGATAGAAATAAGAAACCTATATTCTATTGCAGATTGCTCTGTTTTTTTCTCATCTGCTATGGTATCTCGACCATATGTTCGCAGTTACCCTAGAACTATCCACATTTCGTTCCTTATTCAACACCATATCGTCCGTCAGTAATTTCCCCTGCAGCCGTTCCTTGTTCCTTCGAATATATTGCTCTCCCCCGCCGAAGGGTCATCCTTTCACATCCGGAACGCTTGCGTCAGCAGTCTCGCCACGAAATATAGATTCATTGATGTATTTCGATAAAGAGTTTATTGACACTTTGTGTAAAGTACTTCTCTAACGAATTGAACTTCTAGATTTTTCTTGTTGTTACTAGGAAGCTTACTCGTTATATCAAGTTTATGAGTTATCTTATTGTGTCTTCGCTGCACATCAGTACAAAAAGTGAATAACAAAGATATAGTTCAGTAAGAAAATGTCATATCCTCAGTTCTCACTTAAACTTTCATACTTCCAAACTAATAATACTACTCTTTTACAAAATTCGATTCTTGTTTATTTTTCCACATGTCTATACTACAGGACTATTTTTCATATTACAATTTCACGCTGAATTTAAAAGAATGCATTTCAATATGGCTATTTAATCTCCCTTCCGGATTCTGTGACACTTCAGTAGTAACACTACTATAACAATAAAATGTTCAAGAATTTCTACGTTTCTCTTATATACTGAATTTACACAATCGTGATCTATTGCTATAATCTTCCAGTTGTTTCTCCACTCCGTATGATATTCAGCCGATATAAGTTCAAATGTGATTATCATTCATATTTATTTCATCATATGTTTTACAAAATATGTTCTATCTTGCACGTCGCTTACTTCATTCAAAGCCTTCATTTGTAAGTATGCATGCGATTGAGCTAAATTATTTGATACACATTTTCGAACTCTTTTTTGTTTCGCCTGCTTTTTTAAAATTAACAGGTAAAGCACTTAGGTCTATTATTTTAAAGTTTTTCAGTGGAAAATAAAGTGTGCTGCGTAAATAGAATGTACTTTTTATTTGAAAATGGAACACATAAACCTAGTTCTTTTGAATTTCCTATTGGATAGTTAGAAATAATTCATATACTACAAGAGAAAGTAACAAGTATGTATATAATTAGAAATTAATTTATTTAAAATTAGTTCTGCAAACTAATAGGAGACGTTCTTCTAGATAATAATAGTGAAGGTATTTTCAAAGAGAAACATCATAATGGATCAGTTGCTAAGGAAATAGGAATGACGCTATTTAACAAATAAAAGTGTTACGCTATGCAATTTGTTGAGACATGAATTTCTTGCACTCGAATTATTTTAAGTAATGAAAGTATTGTACTGAGAATCATTCTTTATTTTCCAATCTAGACCAGCGTTTCACGGTCTTTCTTATGTAGTGGACTCGTCTGGCAACTGCTAATTCTATTAGCTACCGCGAAACTGAAATTGTTTCTTTTAAAAATGTATGTTATATCCAAAAAATGAAATAATAAATTACATACTTGTATTCATATCAGTAAGTTAATAGCTAATTGATACAAATAAAAGTTAATATAAATAGTAATTGGTAAAAGGCAAATAACATTTCAAAAATGCGATCCGAAATAAGTATTTGTTCAAGAAATATAAAGCACCTTTCCCTTACACAATTATTTAGATCAATTTCAGTTTCTTGCTCAGCCTTGAAAGCTAACTATGTTGAAGAATGAAATTTTATGTTTATATTTATTTGAAACAGACCACATCACATTTTTCATCTCATCATCTGTAATTTTTATTTGGGTACGTAATTGAAGCAAATATAAATCTTAGAATAAACGTCTTTAAATACCATTGAAATATTGGAAATAGTTCTCTTTAATCACCTCTTAATAATTCATTATTCAATTGTACAGAAAAATAAATAAATAGAGTTTGTACTGAACAAGATCCCTGCCTATCTTTCTAATGATGCCGAAAGAAATGTTATATGTCTAATGATGCCGACACAGACAATGGCTTGTAATAAGATTTACGTTTGTCATGCAACTATTACTACTTGGACAATTCTACGAATGTTACGAGTGAATTACAGCCGATACTTATTTACATCCAAATGCTACTGTGATAATATTAGTACTACTGAACAGCGTTATTAGCTCGTTTTTATTGAAACAAATGTTAACTAATTTATGGCAGTTACGTCAAATATTGCATTTAATTTTATAATTATATACATGTTTGCACGGTATGTGCAATCTTATGCTCCATAGAATCTTCTATACAATATACATAACAAACAGATAAGTATTTAATAATAATAACTCAAATTCTTATAACGTTTAATTATAAATTTAACTCTATAAAGAAGTAATGTGAATTACACACACACACACACACACACATATATATATATATATATATATATATATATATATATATATATATATATATATATATATATATATATATATATGTAAATAAATACATTTCAAACGTGAAGTTGAAATGACAGTCAAAGAATCTTTTTGTTTATTTTTCAGTCATAATTACTGCCAGTTAAAGGATATTTGGTTTAAGGAAAAGAGTGCTTGAACTAGTAGCAACAGTTTCTTCTAGACAATACACGTTTTACCATAGTATTCGATATATTATATATATTATGGACTCAGAAAGGAAGAATATTATATGGAACGACAACATTGCGAAAAATACAAGAAACCTTAGTTATTGAAGTACCCCCAAACGAAGACAATTTTCTTGTGTGATTTATTAACATCATGTATGTAGAAAAAATAAATAGTTTTTAAACCCATATAACATTTTACCTTTTGTATATCCTTCTGAAATAAAATGTGTTCTTAGAATAAATTAGGCCAGTCCATACGGCTTTCTAAAGTGTGATGCAGGAAAGACAATTGCTCACCTTTCAATTTTGAAAAGGTCAAATTCTAAGAAGTACATGTGAAAACACATGAGGTGTTCTGACTTAAACTCGTATAACACTAATTTGCCACTTCTCCTTCATCTTAGCAATTTAGCAATTGAATCGATTTCTGTTAAAAGGGCTTATGTAACATTTTTCACATTTTAAACTTTTTTAAAGAAATGAATATTTAGAGGTACATGTAACAATATGTGCTAAAAGACGTGATGAAAATAAAAGGATTTTTCTTCTTTCATAAACCAAACAATCTCGTAAGAAAACAGTTTTTTTTTATAATTTCCGGGAAACTTCGTTTATTGGACATATGCCCTTTTAACAAAAAAGCGGTAATAATAACCTTAAGTATTACAGTCACAATTATTAAGAAAAGGAGTTGGAAAAACACCCCAGACAGCAATTTAAACTTACTGCAAGGTTGCACCAACCTTGCTTTTGCAGGTCAATTGACCTGCCGCCAGCTCTACTATGCAAGCGAATTTGCTTGCTGCAAGGTTGTGCCAAGGTAATTAGTTACATAAGAGCAAGGATTGCTGTAAGCTTTGCTGTGTTTTCACAAATGAAATGCAAGTCAAATTATCTCAAAAGCAAACCAAAGTTAAGCGAAGCTCATCAATACAACCCTGATTAAACTGAATGGAAGCGAAAGACACGCCAAACAAGCCATATGCAAGCTTGGAGCAAGCCAATCCGTTCTCCTTCTACAAAAATTCAAAATAATCATAACCACAACAGTTTTATTATGGTATGCAACATGGTCACGGTAATGTTGTAGTTGTGTATAGACTATCGGGCCGGGGCCCTCGACACTGTGAGTAATGTAGTATAAATATTGTATGAAGATGTGCTGGTGCTTTGTTGGAAATTGCTCTTGTTTTATTATGTATGGGAGTCTACATCTGCAACTGTCGCAGAGTAGCTGATTGTGACTTCATTACCAGTTCTGGAAAAATGTTAAACACATGGTGTTGGATGGACGTTCGGTGCCGATGTTAGCTATATTAGGTGTGTCTGGGTAAGTAAAGTAACTTATTGTGGGATGCGTAATTGCTTCTCTAACAGTGGGTAGCTCTAAATCTTCCACGATCTGGCTGTTTCGTGTATATCTGTCGTGACAAGTGATTGTACGACCAGCTCGAGTTTCCACATTTTCAAGAGTTTGTATGTGACTGTGTGAAGTATGTTGCCAGCCAGGGCATGCATAAGAGATTGTAGACATCATCTTGAAGATGTGAAAAAAAAAGAAATGAAATCGTTAAGTTTAACGTCCCACGGTTATGCCGGTTAGGCTAAATTAGACGGTGATAATGAGAAATGAGTGAAATGGTGGAATGTAGAAAGTGGGAGGAAACGGGAGAACCCCGAAAAAACCCACGAGCACGATGTTTGTCCACCACAAAGTCCACACGGCGCGAGCTGGGATCGAACCAGGGACCCCAAGCACCGGAGGTGAACGCTCTACCACTGAGCCACCGCGCCCCCTCTTGAAGATGTGAACTCGAACCCCGTGAGATTGGGAGGCACAGCGCAAGATGGTCTACAACGCTGAGATTTTTCGTAATGCTCTCTGTTTTATGTCTCCGATATGTGCGGCGAACGATAGACCACGATCTAAAGTCACACTAAGTATTTGTCGTGCGTAGCGTGAGGAATGCGTGCGTTCTCACAGGTTAAATTTCGAGGGGGCGCATGCGCCGCCTACTCTGGGTGACAGCACAGCTTTTGTCTGCATTGATTTTAATCCTCCAACGTCTTGCCCATTCCTGGAAACATATAAGTAGACGTTGCATGTAAATGCAACACTGTGCAAGTGAGCTACTAGTCGTGGAAAAGCCAGTATCGTCGGCGTACGAAAAGCAATGTGGGAAGGTGAAGAGATCTGCCGTGTAATGATTATATAATAGTTTTGAATGTACAGCGCCCTATGCAACACCTGCTTTGATAGGTCTAGACGTGGATTTGATACCGTCAACAAACACGTGAAATTTTCTGCCAATAAGGTTGAACCGAAGTAAATGCAGAAGACGATTTGGAAAACCTTGAGTGTATAGTTTATATAATAGTCCTGCTAACCACATTTTATCAAATGTTTTTCAGACATCCAGTGAGATTCCAAGGGTGTATTGTTTTCTATTGAAAGCCACTGTTAAGTGATCCTCTTCTCGTACGAGTTTTGTAGTAATGCTACGTCCCAAACTAATGGAATGGTACAAAGGTTCTAGTAACTACATGTTGTTTCAGCCTCGGAACAAACACAGTTCAAAGAGATTACTCAAATGTGAAAAGACTTACCGGTCTATAGTTTTCCTTGAGTAGTGGATTCCTTTCAGGTTTGCGGCTGGTGATGATACGAGCTTCTTTTCATATCTTCGGGAAGTAGCATCATTGAAATATCGCATTAAATAAATAGGTTAAAAAGACCAGTAGTTTTCTAGTTGGATGTTTCAGGATCTCAGATTGAATCCCATGGGGCCCAGATCCTGTCTTTGCCGGTAGACATTTTATATGTCCCTCTATTTTCAAAAGAGTAACAAAGGTGACGTCATGTGCAAAATTTTGCATACTTATGCTATACAGTGTAGTTCCGATCTGCTTTTTGAAATAGGGAACAGAACGTGCTCTATTGGGCTGGAACTTTTCTTCTAGAGAGTCAGCAAAAGCATTCGCTTGCGGCTGAGAATCTTAAGTCAGTCTTTGTGGTCCTTGTAGGACTTTAGCTCTGGAAGCATTTGTAGCACGTTGAAAGGATCGGGAGTATGCCCAAATTTTGCGTTCATTTAGTGTGACATTTCGAAAAATGTCTTAACAGTACTGGTAATGTTGTCGTTGAGTAAGCATCTTGGTTTTCGAACGTTTTTTCAAAGGCTAGCCACCGCCTAGAATCTTTCAGATGGCTATACACAGGGCCGTACCGTACGGGGGCGAGCGGGGCAAAATTCAGGAGCAAAAGAGAAAAGATATATATAAAATGATAGGAACATTAATAAAAAGTGCTCAAAATGAAGGAAAGCAGGGTTCATATTTTAATTTTTTAACGATTGGTGCCAATTATGGTGGCGCTTTTCTTCTCGTCTGGCATCATTCATATGTACAGGGGCGTCGTATACTCTCGCTCTGGGCGCTGATTTTCCAGGGGACAGCACTGGCTACACTCTTTTATTTTGAGGTCTTTATGATCTTTTTGATCATAAACATACAACAAGGTAGAAGGAGCTACACAGTTTACATAAATATCGACATAACGAAAATAAGATACTAAATGGAAGAAAACGAAACAAAAAACGAGAAATAACAAACTATCTAATTTAAGAATATATAATAATGTAAATAATGTAGTGAGTAAATGAACTCATAACAAGAAACAATAAACAGAAAACTAACAAAAATGCAGTATAAACTTACGTACAATTACAAATCATAACCACCGATGGAGTAGACAGATGAAGTGGGGAGTACTTGACGCCACAACACATCACGAAGACTGTGAGAAGGACAAATGCGGTTATCTTCTGCCTAGGGACAGCTCCAGGCTAATGAGGACGTAATGAGCTCTATTAGTAAAGTATGGAATCACTGTGCATAAAATGATGGAAATTATATGAGGGAAATGAACATGCAGGCATAATTTTTGGAGGAGCCGACGATCGATGTGGTCTGATGATACAAGGTAGCAATATAATGTAAACAGAAGGTGACGTGGAGTATAATGGAATCGTGTGGGAGAGGAGAGAAGTGCAAGATAATTCATTGTTTCAAAAAGGAGAGGTTGAACGCTAAATACAACGCTAAATGATAAACATTAAACGGAGTGCTTCAAGGTGATAGAGGAAGGTAGGAAATGAGATGAAGGAATAGAGATCACGAGTCGGACTTGGCAGAGATTCGAAAGGCAATGACAAAATCATGTCTTTTCCAAAATGGCTAGTTTGTCATAATAGGGGAATGAAGCGAAATCCAAGCCGGAAAGCCATGCGCAAGAACTGGGATGAGAAAGACTTTGTATGGGTTCAGTATAACTTTGGCTGTAAGAATCCAGGTAGTTCTGGTTAGTCGTTTGAGCTAGTTCAGACGGTTGTAAGCTTTAGTTTTAATACTTTGGAGATGTGGTTTCCAGGTGAGATGGTTATCGAAGATAATGCCTAAGTATGGGATAGTGCGTGTTGGAGTGATGAGGTATCATAGACAGTGAGCGATAGAAGGAATTGATTGCGATGTATTTGTTACGCTTAGGACGAAAACAATAGCTTAAGTTTTGGAAGAATTAATTTTGAGCTTTCATTTAGAACTACATTGAGTGAAACTATAGCTGCTTGTAATGAGATGTTTATGGCTTAGATGGTTTCTCCTAGAGCAAAAAAAATATAAATAAATAAATAAATAAATAAATAAAAAATAAAAACAGTATTGTTAGCATACTGGAAGAGGTGAACATCAGGCGTCAATTGCGGAAGATCTGCAACAAACAGGATTACAATAGAGGGGAAAGAGCAGATCCTTGAGGTATCCCACACATAAGAAAAATAGGATGTGAAAGCTGCTCATTAAGGGCAATGTATGAAATGCGACATGCTAGGAAGTGATAGATAATGCGAATATAGGTTAATGGAAACTTAAATTTAATGAGCTTGTTTATGTGTGCTAGGTGCCAAACCTTGTCAAATGCCTTCCCAGGATCGAAGAGAAGACAGTAGGTTTGATTGGAGTTATAATGATTGGCGATCAGAGTTGTGACGCGGAGTAGTGGATCGTTGATTAAAAATGATGGTCGAAAACCTTGGTGTGTGGGTAGTAGTTGGCGGTCGAGTGCATAAGAATGTAGATGTGTTACAATTATTCGTTCGAATATTTTGCTGAATCTAAGACGTTAACTGTATTGGGCGATAGGACGAGACATTCGATGGAGGCTTATTAGGTTTAGGGAACATGAGTGTTTTAGATATTTTCCAGTCAATAGGAAAAAACCCCGTTCGGACTATAATGTATATATAAATGACAAAAAGGAAAGTAGTGCTATAGGAATTTCTTTTATATGTCTGTAAGTAATAGAATCGAAGCCAGGTGCAGTGTTTCGTTTACGCTGGATGACATATGTTATTTCAGAAACTATGGTAGGACTCATATGGACATGGTCGGGAAGTAGATGAGTGGTCTTTGCTTGCAAAGATCTAGGGTTATGATTGACTTTATAGACTCGAGGAGATATGTCCATGTTGTCCGAATCGGATGGAGTGAATATTCCCTGCAGATAGTCAGCAAAAGCGTTTGCGTTATCTGTGTATGAATGAAATGGGGCATCATGTAGTAGAAGGGGGTATGGGCTCCTGGTATGTTTGCCACAGAGTGCATTGAAGCGCTTCCAGTACAGGGTAGGATGTGCTGTGTCGGAGAGATGATTGCAGGTTTTCACCCACTGGCGTGATATATAAGCCCAAATGTATTTGTAAGATCTTCTTTGGAGTTGACGATGAAGGCGAAGTGCTTCAGGATTCCGGGTGCGCAGGAATTAACGATATGACTTGTGTGAGCGACGTACAATAGGTAGATATCGTGGTGGGAGTTTCGGCAGGTACAGCATGGATTCACACTGTGGAATTTATAGAGAAGAAGCCTGTTGATTTGTAGCAGTGATGGTATCGAACTAGTGCCTTAGTTCTTCTTGTGTAGTTGGATATTCGTAATCTGTCAGTTCCTTTGACATGTAGAAGCGATATGATGGCCAATCTGCTTTATCGTAATGTGGTGATATGTATGGTAAAGGTGATGATGTAGGAGAAGTAAGACTGGCATGATAAGTGAGCTTAATGGGCGCGTGGGCGCTCACAATTAAGTCCAGAACAGTTACTGTACGACTGATGATAGTGTTGGAGACCAATGCTATAGCGGGTGTAGTTTTACTGATAAGACGAGTTGGAGGCGGTGGTACAAACAGAATGCCGGTGGTGTGAAAGCAAATGAAGTTCGTAAAGTCATCTCGCTCTGTTTCAGAACGACTATGAAAGTTGATGTCACCGAGAATAATAAAGTGTTCATATGATTGAGAGATTTGTGAAAAAAAAAAAGGAGATTGTTGCGAGAGTAAGACTTTTGAAATATGAGATAGTGATGACGTATTCCGAGATATGTAATAGACATCACTGGCGTTATCGGAATCGAATTGAATGACGAAAACCTATCGCCACACCTCCGTTGGCTCACAGTGCTGAGATGTGACTATCATGACGGAATAAAGTGTATCGAGGGATAGTGAAGAAAATAGTGTGATTGAGAAAGGTTTCATTTAACAGAAATGCTGTAACTTTTTTTTCAGTAAGGGTCTCAGTGTACTTTGTTTTTAAGAAGAGAACGGGATGTAACGTAATAGTCAAAATAAATGTCCTTATAATTATTTCTGTTTAACAAAATATTGTGAGAGCACGATGATTAAAAATCTGCAGCGAAAGAGAGAAAATTCGTTGCGTACTAGCCTGTGCATGAAGTGTGTTGCCATCTGATGGGCAATTGCGATACTAGAGCTGGAACTTAATCGTTCCGTACCCGTTTCCAATCACTTTGGATTTTGCAGGTAAGACGTAGGGATAGATAATTTACCTCGTCTATAGAGGTCAATAATATATGATGTATTAACTGTTTACTTCCTAAAATATATATGTAAATGGGAAAGGAAGTTATAAGGTACCATACCGGTATAAAAACTCTTCATTTTTTTAATATATAATCTTGTTAATGTTCGAAATATACTTAGGTGTTGCTAACGTTAACTTGTTACGAGGCCCATGCTTAATAATCTTATGCTCACTTTTCATATTCTAGTTTAAGTGTTGTTTTTTAATATTGGGTGTAAAAAAGAATATTTATGGTAAAGAGTTATATAAAGAATAGGATATATTTATTACTATTTTTGAACTTCGTTTACTTCATGTCACCTGCTGTTGAATGGAACGAACAGGGTTGCTTTTTTATTCAAAGTTATTCAAGTTATTATTTTACTTGTTAATAAATATTTGTTTGTTTCAAATCATCTTATAATTGACACGATATATACTTGACATGTACTGGCTTCAGTCAAATTTACAAAACTTTAGTTTCGCCAACTTTTGGAGTTCACCCGTGTTCAGCAATCCGATAGAGGAACATCAAGTGGAAGATCCTGTACTACGGAATATTATCTACGAAGTTCAACGGGGGCAAAGAGTGAATGAATTCTGCCTTGAGAATGGAATCTTAATGAAGAAGACCTGTGGTAGACGAGGCCATGGTTGGAGGATAGTCATCCCAAAGGAAATGGTGTATCCCATAATTAAGTATTTCCATACAGATGAGATGGGAGTTTTTCATGCCGGTTATCCAAAGACAATAGCGAGAATAGCCTCCAGATGTACCCGGAAGACCTTATACAGTGACGTCAGAGAATACGTAAAGGGATATCAGCGATGTCAACTCTGCAAGGACACCAACAAGAAAAGGCCAGGTTCATATTACAGCATGAAGGTCACCACACCGAACAACAGTTGGTACCTTGATACATTTGGTCAACTCCCAAAATCGGGACTTTACCGTCATGTCCTCATCATTACTGACGCAGCATCACGGTTCGTCATTCTTAAACCTTTACGTTCCCTGTATTCAAAGGTTATATGTAAACACTTTATGAAATTGTTCATGTTAGTAGGACTACCTCAGAAAAGTATCCATGATGGTGCTCAAGTGTTCTGTACTCACCATATGAAGCAATTTCCCATCCGTTTAGGTATCCAGGATGTGAGTACAGATCCGTACAATCCTAGCAGTAACCTTTGTGATAGAGTGAACCGAGTTCTCAAGAATATATTGCGTGTTTATGTTAACGAAGAGCAAAATAACTGGGTGGAACTGTTGGACAGAATCCAGTTTACTTTAAACATCAGTAAAAGTGAGAATACTAGATACGGGCCATCCGAGCTGTTTTGGGAAGAAACTTTATACACCTCCTGATGTGTTGTGGGAAACAGATTTTGAAGAGAGAACAAAGTCGTAGGATAAACAAGAGAATTTGAGAAGAGTAATCATCAATATAGATAAAGCATGGGGCCGCGGTGGCTCGGTGGTAGAGCGTTCACCTCTGGTGCTTGGGGTTCGGGTTCGATCCCAGCCCCCTCCAAGTGAACTTTGTGGTGGACAAACACCGTGTGCGTGGGTTTCCTCAGTATTCTTCCGTTTCCTCCCACTTTCTTCATTCCACCATTTCATTCTTTATTCCTCATCATCGTCTCCTTTAGCCTAACCGTCAAAGCCGTGGGAAGTAAAACTCAAAGATTTATTTTTTTCGATAAAGCATGGCGTAGAACAGAGAAATGTTATAATAAAAATAGAGAACCTTGTAATTATTCTTATGGTCAAAAGGTATTAGTAAGAAAAGGCTTCATTAATGAAACATTACACACCTAAGTTATCCCCCTTATTTTATGGCCCATTTGAGATTATTAATAAACCTACCTTAAACAAACTTCAGTTAAGGAAATGTGACCATCCTAGTGATGTAATTAAACGTCATGTTAACCATGTAAGACCATACATTTGTAATAATAACGAAACTTACTATGTACTATGTATTCCTTGTAATAAATGTTAGAAATTTTCTGTGGTTTAGTTATTTTTTCTCTACAGAGAGAAGTATACCATATTCTTCCAACATATTTTAAAGCAGGATTGGCAATATTGAGTAAAAAGTTTAATGTGCATATGTAAGATTCTGCAACATTGTAAGTAGATAAATTCATTTCTGATCAACAATTCATTTATTCTGGACTATTACTTTTGTAAGGTAAAGGTAAAATTTTAGAGAGAGAGAGGATTCATTATGTAACATAATAGTCCCAATAAATGTTTTGTATTTATTTCTAAGTTTAGAAAATATTGTAAGAACACGATGATTAAAAATCTGCAGAGAGAGAGAGAGAGAGAAAATCTGTTGCATACTAACCTATGTCTGAGGTGTGCTGCCATTGGAAGGCTATTGCGGTACTAGAGCCGGAACTTAACCGTGCCGTACCAATTTCCAATCACTTTGGATTTTGCAGGTAAGACGTAGCGATAGATAATTTACCTCGTTTATAAAGGTCAATAATATATAATGTAGTAACTGTTTACTTTCTAAAATATGTATGTAAATGGGAAAGGAAGTTATAAGGTACAATTCATGTATAAAAAGGCTTCATTTACTTTTATATATAGTCTTGTTAATCCTCCAAATATACTTAGGTATTGCTAACGTTAACTTGTTACGAGGCCCATGCTTAGTAATCTTGTGCTCACTTTTCATATTCTAGTTCAAGTGTTGTTTTATAATATTGGGTATAAAAAGAACATTTATAGTAAGGAGTTATATAAAGAATATATATTACTATTTCTGAACTTCGGTTACTTCGGGTCACCTGTTGTTGAAAGGAACGAACAGGGTTGGCTTATTATTCAACTTGTAGAAGAAAATTATTTTACTTGTTAATAAATATTCGTTTGTTTCAAATTTCATCTTATAATTCACACGATATAGACTTATTTCACCTGTGCTGGCTTCTGTCAAATTTACAAAATTTACTAGAGGCATTGCACGTTACAGGATATTGAGAAGTAAGAAAATGATATCCATAGTTGATGAATTTATACTGCTGTTTCGAGTTTTGTGGTGTGGAAGTTTACATAGTTGTTGGAGTATGTAGCGTATAATCACACATAAAAAGTATTTTTGGCGAAAGCAATAATATGTTGAAATGCACGTTGACGTTGGAATGGATGTATAGCTTGTAATGTCAGTCCAATGAATTCAAATATTTTGCTAACGGTGACAGGATCTTCCACTGTGCGGCTGGTGGAAACTGTCGGTTCTGCAGCTCGCAAAGGAACAACAAGCTCCGGATGATATTCTTGTTCTGTAGGTTTGCCTTTACATTTATAACCATATGCGGGATGTTGATCATTGCACATGGAGCATTTCGGAGGTTGTTTCATGTTTGGGCAGATACGAGTTTGATGGGCCCCAGAACATTAACCGAACATAGTAGAGTTTGCATACTGAGAAGTATGATTAGAGTTGTATATCTGGCGCATCTCACACCGGAGAGTCGAAGGTGGAGAAGAACGCGATGGTTCGACACGATGTTTTTGTTTATAGAGAAGTGTTCCTGCCATGAGGGGGTTATCGATGGTATCTTGTGATGAGGTGAGGACACGTACCATGTAAATGGGATCAGCATTATGTGACTTTGTTGATTTATGACCTTCGTATTGAAGTTCTTCGTGAATCTCCTCATCACTGTAAGTTGGATCGACTCATCGAATCGCTACGGAAAGTAGTGGAGGTCGTTTCGGTGAGGTTGCTTTTTTGCGTCGACTAGAGCTGAGTGATGTGATGGTAGCCTGTTTGCTGAAGATTTCGAATGAATCCTTATTCCGGATTGTAGTTGCGAACTGTGGGTCTGACGCTTTGAAGTTCTACCAGTTTCTAGCTTTAATGACTTCTGTTAAAGGTATGCTTGGTAGATATTTCCGGAGTTGAATTGTTATGATTTTTGGATTGGATTTTGAGTTTAACGTCCCGTTCAGCAGCGAGGCTATATGAGACGTGGACCTACTGATTAACGTGGAATCCGAACCGCCGGGAATCGAACCCGAGTCTCCCACGCCAAAGGCGCGTACCTTAACCACTTAGCCAAGAAGGAGTTCTTATGAACTTTTCGTTGCTGAACTTTGTATAGTATTGTCGAAGGAGAAATTAGGGTTTATCCGAGAAATGTGATTCTTCATGGAAGATGATTGAATATGATTGGCGTCATTATCAATGTTGTCATCTTCTGCATCCATATCCGAAGAGTCCGACGGTTTATCTCGATGTTGTTTCTTCGCATGATGGCGAGGCTGCGTTACAGTATCAGAATATAGTTGCTTGCTTCGTGGTGATCTGAACCGTGTGCAAACCTTTGATGTAGTAGAAGCAGTTGAACTGGTTCGTTGTCTGTTACCGTATCCTTCCGCTTGACCACCTTCGTGGCCAACGTGGCCGAGGAAGGAAAACAGGTGGTAGATTAGCGTGTCGGCCATCCACTATGGTTCCACCAGAAGCATTGGGATCCACCATGGTGCAGAAATGGACAGTAATAAGCCGGGACTCTAACCGATGAAATTTTGATGAAAGATAAATGAGATGATGAAGGTAGGAAAACCGTTTGCCTAGAGTGTCTCAAGAAAGAGACAGACAAGAAGCTCAGGATGGGGAACAGGAACGATAGATCAGAACTCGTTATCATGCACTTGATAACGTTTCAGAGCAAGCTCTGGAAAAGTGTTTTCGCACGTAGTTGCTTTTTACCAACATCCAATATCTTGTTATTTTAGCAGCGAGTACTTGAAATTTCTACCTTTTAATATGAAAACAGAAAAATATTCAAACACAGCATTCAAATATAGTGTATACCGTAAGCTAAATTATAGGTTGATATTAAAATATCTACAACAGTTCTGTATTCTTTCGTGAAATAAGTAGGCTCAAATCTGCTGCCATTTATGTTCACATGTATGCTTTATGCATAAATATCATATTCCTTTTTGCCTCATGGTTACCGAAATATGAGGAAATAAGGAGCGACATTATAGGTACGTGGGACTGGAGTAGGACAGTACAATTTAAAAAAAAAAAAAGAAATTTTGTTCTTTATTCAAGATGAATGCTAAAAAGACCTTAAAACGCGAACACTACCTTGGCACCCGAAAGCGAAATAAAATCAAATAAAAGATTCAGGCAAGCTTGCGGTAAGCAAGCATGCTGTCTGGGATGCAGAATCTATTCTTAGTGCAATATCTTCAAGTCAACCAAAGTATATGAATTTGCTGCAGCTACAAACAAGTTGTCCTCAGCAGTTGTTTGGCTTTCACTTGTTAGTGTCATATATGGATTAGCGTGGTTAAAGAGTGAATTAAATTGGAGTTAAAGAAATATGTTACCGTAATTGCTCAGAATTTAGCTTTAAGCTTGCAGGCTGATCGTAATTATTCTCGTGCATCTAGTGTCCATTTCGTTCTTTAAGTTGCTCTTCTAGTAAAGATTCTTCAAAATAATATTCTATGGATCAATCTGATATTAATTCCACTGAGGATTCAGTGGAAATATTCGGTTAAAATCTAAATATGCTAGAGGTAACACAGAATACGTCCGAACTGATCATTGCACGTATAAAACTGGTAGAATTTTTTTGACCAATTTGTACTCCTAGTTGTACTTCGAGGCTATTGTCCCTATATTTGTATCACGTACAGTTAATTCGAAATTACACTCTGTCTCAGTTCACGTCTGGTGCTTGGGGTTCCTGAGTGGATTCCAGCTAGCCAAGTAAGGTTTGTTGTGGACAAACACCGTGTGCACCTTAGGGTTCTTCCGTTTCCTCCCATTCCACCATTCCATTCATTTCACATCATCACTGTCCCATTTAGCCTAGCCGACATATCTGTGGGACGTAAAACTGAGAGGCTTTTTTTAAAATACACCCGTGAACTTAAGACTCACAATTAACAGTTACATCTCCAATGTGTAAGGGACGTGTTGCTCCACTTGCACGTAGCTGGGCAGATACATTATGCCAAGAGTGTTCATTTCGGTTTTCAGCAAATGGCTAGCCTTGACAACTGAATAAGCCAACATGAATGTATTTAGCAAAACTTCAGTAGTCATTGGTGGTTAGAAATAATAATAATAATAATAATAATAATAATAATAATAATAATAATAATAATAATAATAATAATAATAATAATAATAATAATAATAATAATAATAATCATCATCATCATCATCATCATCATCATAATCATAATAATGAACTTTATTTTGGGCGAAATTCAGATAAGGCTGTTCTACCACCTAACCATAGATGAAACACCTGCCACCTAGGTGTTTCACTGTTCGATAAAACGTAATATTGCGTATTGCCACTCAAGCAACACCCCACATTGTGAACAGTCTATCTTTCAAATCCAGTGCACAATATCTTGAGTTAAGTGAGTAGTGCAGACAAACGGATTGCGACAATGTAACGAAGTACAAGGTTGGATGGATACTGCACTCTTTTCCATAGCATAATCACCTTCACAATATTTCTACCGGAATACTAGATGACAATAATGTTACTTGCGATAAAGTGTTGAAATTGTCAAGCTTAAAATTTATAATTTGACTGAAAAAAAAATCACGATATTGAGTTGAAAACACCAGTTAGAGCTCCCCCAATTGCTACTGTATTTAGTTGTGTAAAAGTGAATAACACTGCAATTAATGTCAAAAGAACACAATTGTTGAGCTTTATCATCGGAGTGCACAAGAGTTATGATCATTCTTCAGAGTATTTTTACTATGAGTTTTCACCAAAGTCACTTTTATTATGTAATAGGTTTGCGCTACAGAAGAAAAATTAATGATTATTGTCTGATATTTCAGAGCCCCTTGTGAGGATGAAGTTAACAGGTATGATGGAAGAAGGGGTGTAATTGACAGAGAGTTTCTCTTACACTGCCTTATATGACCACATAACAGTTGGTTTGCTGACGTAATAACTGCATATGAAACACAAAAATTGATATTGTAGTTACACTTCAATGGTAATAGTAAAGATATGAAGTGAATAAAACGTTCTGTCGAGCTACATTCACTGACATTAATGTTTCCTTCTTCAACAATAGTAGTTACGCCTCAAGAGAAGTTCCTAATAAATTTCAAGAATAAATCTAAATTTATTAAAACACTTTCAAATAATCTCACTCCTACTGTCATTAATGTCCTTTAATTCTTTGGGGATTAAGATTTCCAGATTATGCATACAGCGAAAGAACTCTAACAATACAAGTCATACCTAGTATTACGTATTGGAGAAGATATTGACATGTTTTACATTTGAAGCAAAAGAAGAGAAAGATGTGACATTCATTAAACCTTGAAGAAGAAAGGTCCTCTTTAAAGTATTCATATCTAGAAAGTTGCAGAGTAAATTTGGAGACAGAAACCCATTCTTCTGCGTTGTTCACAGGATGCGATACATTAGCCGCATACTGTCAAGGAAAGGAACTCCTATCTCATACCTCACACTTCCAGTAAAATATGTCCTTAAAAACTGTCTCTGTTGCTGACGAATCATTTCTCATTGCTTCCTATGGCAGTAAGAAACATTGTCCAGTTGCAATTGCATCCTGGAACTCCTTGATAGAAGGAATCCAGATTCTGAGTCTAGAAAGGCAGTTTCCATCCTATCATCACTTTCCAGGACAAAAACAGACACAATTTAGATGCCGATGATCTCCACTTTTCAATTATTCTCCAGCAACATCAAAAAAAGAAAGCCGTCAACTGTAATCAATAAAATCACTTAGTATGTAAATGAAATTGCTTCTTTCTTTCTCCAAACGGTAGCATCATAAATTTAACTTCTTAGTTGTAGCCTCTATTATGTACAAAATAGACTGTGAGATATGATACTATAAAAAATTGAGTTAAAATATTAAAAAGTAAAAAAAAAATCTTGACGAAATAAGTCAGAAACAAAAATCATTTGAAATTGTAAAATTGTGTACTAAATTAAATTAGAATTAATTAATGAGAAACAACCTTATCTCGTCACGAAGTTAAAAGAAAAACTGTGTGAGAACCTTAGCTTGATATAATAAATTTCCGAATCTAGTAGTGAGTCTTGTTGATCAATTACTATTTAATTGCAAATAAAAAAATAACAATCTGTTAAGAGGACGTAATCTAATAAAATTGATAAATTTTACTACTCGTTAAGAATTGTTTTAATTCTGGAAGGTATAAGGTGAGCAGTAAGTCTCTCTTATTATTCCGAATTAATATATTATACCAGGTACTATTTGCAAAAGAATGGCTTAAATTCTTGATATTTAAATACGTTTCACATTTGTCTTTCACTCTTGTTTAATAATATTCTTATTTCTTGTTTTATTTTTCCATATTCTTTTATTCTCAATTTGTTTAAATTTACTGCAGTTAGTGAACATTACAAATTACCTATTTTTAATAATCTTATAAGCAGAGTAAAAGTGAGGGGGAACTCGGGGAAACGTCGTTCCCTCACTCCCACAAAATATCAGTCGCATCTCCCACTTTCTAAAAAAAATTACAATGGGTAAAGATAGGCACGAAGGACGGCGTTACGTCATGCGTTACTCCCCTACATTTTCAGATCCACTTTTACTCCTGCTTATAAGATAACTTTAATGAAAATTAAACGACGAGCGAACCGTAAATTGAAAACAATATTTTAGATGTTATTCTATGCATTCTTAATAGTCTTCGCACTCTTAGAAGGCGGTATTACCAACTATTGGAAGAAAACAGTGTGAGGATGTTATTTTTTTCTAAAAATGTCCCCGTTCGTTTCCTCCAGTGCATTGAACTGATACGTGTCGTACATCGCCTGCAAGCATGTTTTTTTCTCTGCTAGTATGAAATAAAATGTATTCCTTTGAGTTATAGCAGTTACTGTGGCAATCAGACAATTCTTTTTAAGAAAAACTGATCTGGCGGCCATTTCTCAATATAGCGGACAAAACTATAGTCATATATTTCAGGACTTTTAGTGTGTAGCTATGTGTATCTATTTGTTATGTATGTACTCAGTAACAGGTTCTTTTGATTTGGGGAGGAAATTAAATTATAATTTGATTAGGCTATATATAAATTCAACCATAGTTTCATCGATATTTGAGCATCCATCTAATGTAGAATAGACATGATGTTTGTTAGACATGGCAACATAAAATGCAAAAACTCATTTCTTGACAAAGAAAAATGAAAAGAAAACTATTCTCGAAAAACGGAAAACAATTGTTTTTCGAAAAAGGAAAGTGAATGTTTTTTTTTTAAAAAAAGCAAAATAAATAAAAAAGCGAAAAGTCATTCCAGAAACGGGAAACGAAAAAAAAAAAACTTTCTAAGCGGAAAAGGAAAAACTGTTTTAAAACATAATGTGGAGTCAGTTCTGTTGATGAGATTTCGAAACAATACTTCTATTTATCTGTTCATCCGTCTGTCTGTTTCTATTCATCAGAGCAAAGCTGGTACACAATAGCGAGAAGCGGATTTTTGGAACACGAATAGGTTCATCTAGTCCACTAATCTTCTATTTAGTTTGTATGTGCTAGAAGTTTAGCACTTCGGATTACATCGTTGATCACCACAGAACACAGATGACAAAGTATAGAAGAGGCATATTTTTAAAATCGATTCAGTATTCCAAGAATAAACACCATTTAAACCTTAATTTCTTCAGTGTAACCATCTCCATACAGTAAAATTGTAAGTGATAGCGAGAAATGGCTTTTCTAAATGGCTTCTGCGTCCATCTACCTAAGATCATCTTGACCATACAGCAGATCACCTCAAAGCAAAAGCAGTTATATATAGTAGCTTCAAGAATGTATTTATTTTCCATCCCTGCGTAAGCACTAGAAAAAGAAATGGTAGAAATGTGATATCACTTACGGTTTCAGTATTGATCACCGTGGTGCAAACACAGTAATAATTAGCGAGAAGGATAAATTCAGTACTTTAAGAATAGACTTTATATCTGAGTATTAATCTCTTTTAGAAATTTAATATCACTTTCCGTTTCAATAGTGATCACAATATAGCCAAATTATGATTTCTGATATGAATTCAGCATCCGAAGATTCTCATCTGTATCTTAGGCCTCAATATAAACCGTACTACCAATTCCAGTTCCAACACTGATCGTCATGGTGGAAGAATTATAGCGAGATGTTCTTGACATAGATTTATTGCAGCAAGAATATTTTCCTGTACTCCATTAGGTCGGATACAGTACATTTGGTGGTATGACGAACGCCTGAACACATGGAACATAACTTACAGTAACAATTATGGCAAACGAAGAAATTTGCTAAGCTGACTCCAAAATCGACAATGTATACCATATGGGTTAAACCCTACCTCAAAACACATATGTATCAAGTTTCATCGGCTATAATAATTTTGACAATTCAAACGGGAAATGGGTCTAAATATCTAGGAAACGGTGAGAGATATCGTGAAAATAAGCTCATTACAAGCCCTTTAGGTGGCAAGCCCATCGAAAAACATAACACCTTACCTCGATCTCTCGATCGCCAAGATCAGAAGTAGCTCTCCTTTGGTCCTGAAAAAGTAGTCAGCGATGGAGCAAGTCTGACTTCAAACTTAATCCGTAACCTCTCCTTCTAAGCCATTTTGAAAAAAAAAATCCATGCTCCCGATTGGTTGAAATTAGTCACATGAATTTCGAATCAAACTCCACTTTATTTCTCTTTCCCTTAGACTCCGATGTAATTGTTATCGCACACTCTTCCTCTCTCAAAATTTAGTACTACTCGTACGTATTTTTATATATAGTTGTCACTGCTCAGAAACTGACCAAAAAAATGGCAGATTGCAGTTTTAAGAAATAGTACCTCCTTTCTAAAAAAAATTGTATCCCTGGATTCCTATCAGATGGGCGAAAAAAAAGATACTACGAACATGAGCCAAAACATGACACGCCAAGACATTTCTCTATTTGAAGCAAGAAATAACAAGTACTTCAGCATCACATAGAGAGCCACGAGTTAGCTAGATAGAAATTTCATTCACGTTAAGTTCTAGGAGACAAGAATTAAGGCAAATAAAAGGAAAAGATCAATATGGATATCATGGAAAAATCGTCAGCATGCAGTATAACAAGCTAGTTTTGTTCACACACAGAGGAAATAAATCATAGAGGAAGACGCAGAAAGAGCGAAAAGAAAGAAACGTAAGACATAGAAGTAAATAAAATTTTAACGCTTAAGGATACACACTCAACGTCTTTGCCCCTGCCTCTCTCTCTCTTTGTCTGTGATTTTTTCAATTTATGAGATAAATCTCAGTAGTAAGTACAAACATCAGTTACAAAGCTTAATTATTAGAGAAGTGAACTGGAAATCAATGCTGCGACTAGAAAAAGGAACCTTGAGAACTAGAGTTTCATCCGCTGTCCACTTAACTATACATGCCATAGCAGGTTTGTTGGTAAATCAGTAATTAAACAAGGTGCATTAGAGAGTTACTGGTTCCATTTGAAGATTCAATTTCATTTACGGTTTTTAGACATCTATTGCTCAAGCATCCTGGTTTCATAAATATATCCCGTCTGTAGATGAAGATTAAGCATGAAATTATCCACAATCTTGAGATCTTACTGTTCTATTATCATCTACGTATATCTCGGATTCAACCAGAATTAAAAGTGACTTCGGAAAGCTACGAAACAAGTCATAGTTAGTGGAGAACAAGGAAGGAAAAAGTCCTTTCTTTTCTTTCAAAATATATTTCTAATTTCATATTTAATATTATTAATTGCTTTCTTGCATATTTCATACATTAACTTATATTAATAACAATGCGTTACAGTAGAATACATAAAGCCAGGTTCGGTTATTAGATGCTTAAACTTTCGACTATTACTTTCAGAATGCATTTCTATCTCTTCATATTCATTACTATTATTTTCTTAAATTTTAGTTACCATGGATCAGCGCTAGTTAGGTAAGGTTAATTTTGCACAACATATGAAGTTAGAATTTTCTTCAAACAGCAATACTTTGTTTCTCCTTTCGAATGTTAGTGAGAGTGTCTCGTACTAAGTACGGGAGACATCTTTTTTTTTTTTTAAGGTAATATTCAAGATAAGGTAATAGTTGTCGTGTGTTCAGATACTCATAGTATATCAGCAACTGTGTTTGCAGTTTGTCTCCTTGTATGACCAATAAATGCTTGGAAGTTCCCTTACCTCTGTGACGTTGGTTTAGAAATTACCTATGCATTATTATCCAAGAAATATACCTGTATTCTTGGGTAGTATTTATGTTGGCTTTATCTGAACACTCACAAATCTGTTACATCACACAATGTTCTAATATTAAAGTGGCCATCAGACAATTGCTTTCGAATCTGGCATAAAATCACTGTATTTTTCTATTACACACAAAAAGTATGTTTGGTATCTTATTTTTAATGTTGTTTATGAATCTAAAGGCAGGTTTTCAGACCTGCAAAGTATAGTATGCGTAATAATCAGATGTCTTTTAGAATGGTTTTGTCCGTATGTTGGTCCTTCTGTCGACAATTATCAGAGCAAAAACGGTAAGATATACAGGGTGGGCAATTTATCTGGAACATCCGTGATAACTTAGAAACCAGAAGAGAGAGGAAAGCAAAACATTGCATGAAGCAACTATAAGGAGAAAGACATCGTTTTACGTATTAAACAACACCACCTGGTGAACAGTGTTGACATCCGAGTATAAAGTTATATTTTTTCAAATGGCACTACGTAAGATTATTACATATTTCAAATTAACAAGTTAAACGAAATCTTAAAACGTCACTTTATTATTCAGTATTGTAAACTAAGGATGTTATAATATGACAATCATCCAAAGTTTGGAAGCCTCTATCACACATACACCAAAACAGAGGTGGGCAAAACAACGCACATCAGAAGTACCTTAGCGTTGGATACTATGGTCATGGTGTGACTTGTTTCGAATGAATAACAACGAAGTTACAAGGGCTTGAAAATTTGATTTTTTTCAAAAGACTTTATTTCGAAAAAATTCTTAGATAAGTATCGCATCTAGTTACTTATGTGGTTTTCAATTGACAAATGAATCATTTTACCGTTTACAGCACTTTGATATCTCAAACCGTAAGACGATGTCCCTCACCTTCTAGTTGCTTCATGTAATGTTTCTCTTTTCTCTCTTTTCTGCTTTCTCCGTTATCACGGATGATCCAAATAAATTGTCCACCCTGTATATCGAGGAAAAGTTTCTTGCAATCGATTCGTCTGAAGAATATAGGATTCATTTCCTCCGTTAGCCATCTGAAGATTGTAAGCGTAAAAGCAGAACAATGCAGACAGGCTGAGAGAGGGACAAAGAGAAAAATACAGTGTATATCGTTAATCGTTAAAATTTCATTTACTTCCATATCTTTAATTATTTTTCTTTCTTTCTTTTCTCTCCTTGTCCGTCCTCTCCAATGTTTTCTTTCTCTCTATGTGTGTCTTTGGACAAGAGAAGTATGTTACTTTGCAAATTGACCAATTCTCTATGACATTCGTATTGTTCCTTTCCTTTTCTTTGTATTAATTCCTATCTCCTAGAATTTAACCAGAATGGAGTTTCTATCTATCTATCTTATGGTTCTCTATGTGATGCTGAACTACTCGTTATGCCATGTCTCGGCCTTGCTTGTAGTATCATGTTGGTTTTCCAACCATTAGTTATACGAAGAAATAATTTTCCTGGAGGAAAGAGCTACTATTTCTTATAGCTCTAACGCCCACTTAATTTTTTTTTTCATTCAGTTTTCTAGCAGTAGCAACAATAGATATAAATACGTACGAATAATACTACAGTTTTGAGAAGAAAGGAGTGGACAACAATTATATCCTGCCCCGACGGAAAGAGAAAGAAATTGAAAATTGGTTAGCAGTTCATGTGATTGACTTCAACCAATCAGCAGCATGGAAAAAATTGCACGAAAAATGGCGTAGAAGGGGATCCCACGGATTAAGTTTGAAGTCAGATTTGCTCTAAGTCTGACTATTTTTTCAGGACCAAAGGAGAGCTACTCCCGGTTTTGTTTGTCAAGATATTGAGGTAGGGTCTTTACGTTCTTCTGTTGGTGTGTCACCTAAAGGGCTTGTAATGAGTTTAACTATATCTCTCAACGTTCCCGAGATATTTAGACCCCTTTCCTGTTTGTCTGAGCAAATTATTGTACGGGAAGAAACATTATATATATATATATATATATATATATATATATATATATATATATATGTGTGTGTGTGTGTGTGTGTATGTGTTTTGATTTAGGGTTTTATCCATATTGTATACAGAATAAATTTTAAAGTCAGATTAGCTCTATTTCTCAGCTTTCTTGAAATACAGCATCGCTTCCGGTTTGGGACGTGAAAAATGTATAACGTTGAAGTAAGTTCATATATATATTTTGTGATAGGTGTGGCACCAAACTGACTAATATTTTTACAATACCTCTGGTCATTTCAAAACGTAAAGGAGAACTACTCTCAGTTTACGGGACATAAGGTTAGATTCATGATCTACGTGGTGCGCAATGATGTTCTATATATTTCTATAGTTCAATTTTGATGTCAGATTTCCTGTATTCCTCATATTTTCAAGACCGAAAAAGACCTACTTCTGGATCGAAGACCAAGTGGTTAAAATCAACAAATCAAGAGTGTAGGATAAGTTTCAGCAGAGGTGGCGTTTAACTCAGGATAATTACCAAAAATACACGTTGACTGTTTTTGTGCTAAAGAAGAGATTCCAAGATATGAAAAGTCTGCATTCTTATATAACATTATGATATTTGCCTCTAGAGAATTTGAATGAAAATTAAAATTTGAAATTTTAAATATAGGTCGTATTTATTTCGTGAGCAATAGTTAAGTTATGGATCATAATAACACGAAACTTTCATTAATTCTGAGTGCAAAATTGGTTTTCTTTGTTTAAATACATAATAAAGAAAGAAAATTACCAGATTGGAATATTGAAACTCAAAGGAGGATATACAGTGTTCAAAGAAGTTTTTAAACTGTCAATAGGCCAGTCTTTATTGGTCATAGACCAGTGGAACACAATGTAATATATTCTTAATGATTGAGACATTTAGAATATGCAGTGCATTTGCGAATGCATAAGACATCGAATTGAAAAGATGTACGAAAAACGAAATTTCATTTATTTTTCGGTAAGAACGAAGGTCTTCCACTTCTCCACAGACAGTACAATGTGTAAATGATCCCAAGAAAAATAATAACCTCGGTATAATGTGATAACGTAAACTGTGTTGGTTGGTTTGAAATTGAGCGTCTCATTCAGTACCGAGGCTACAAGAAACATAGATATACACTACACAGCTTAACGTCGGATTGGAACATCAACTCCCACCGGGAATCGAACCTGAACCTCACGCTCCAGAGGGGCATAAGCTACTTGTATATCCACTAGGAAGTTGATAGCGTGAGGAATGTATATCATTTAGATCGCTAGAACCACCATCACTACTTTCTCTGCTGATGCACAAAACTTGTACTGTCTCTAATTCACTCACTGGCACAGCCATGAAATTGCAGAATTACCTTCCAGAAGAAATTGAAAATTCACTCTTGATAGCCACGTGAAAAATCAACCGAAAAGTTTTCCTTTCAGACTTACCAGCACAAATAACTAAATCAAGACTTATGTTAGTATGTATTTTATCTAACACATTCATACCTCTTATATATATATATGTATATCGGGTATTGCAAAATAAGTGTTACAACTCTTGCGAGGTGACTCCTGCCACTGAGACAAGAAAAAAGGTTCTCTTGAACTTTCGGCTATCGGACATAGTTTCAGATCTACAAGGTGCCGAAAGCGTGGGAAAATGACTTTTGGACGCCAATAGTTCGGAAACTATCCAACGTAAAGAGGGCGGGTAAAAAATTCACTGAAGAAGTCGTACCTGCTGTATTGAATTTTTGATGTTTCACAATCCTACCATGCACGCGCAAGGGATTCCCCAAAGGAACGTAGGGAGTCCCGAATAATCTGCCAAAATGAAAATTGATCTAAATGGATATGAATTGATAGGGTTTCTACTAGATAAAAATAATTCGTTTGTATTAAGTCGAAATCTGGAACAAATACAAAATGGCGGACACCTTCATGCCCGTTGTGTGTGGTTGCATAACCGCCAGGTACGGATGTTGGCCAACAGTGACGTCCTGAGTATTAAGTGTAACGAATTTGTGCTCAAATGCTGTAGAAAGACATCTGGAGTGTCGGTAGAGCACAACAGATGAAACAGGGTGATTCATATGTGTGGAAACACGTAACGAAAAATGCCCAGAGATGCACTCATACTCAGTAAACGTGAGTTCAAAGCGTCGGAAATGTAAGGAATAGCATCAAGAACATGAAAGCCACTGCCAATTCACCAATAATATTTCATCAATCCGATGCAAAACGATCACGGTTGCATACCAATAAAGATGCAACAACTGAGGCCAAGTTGAAATTGTGCAAGGGGACTCACTAAGAAACTGGGTAAACTCAAGAAATGTCAGTAGTGGGATCGCATGATCGATATTGAAATGTGGCCAATGTGTGTTCATATCAACATGTAGCTAATGGACAAATGTCAACATGTCTCAGCACTGTTGGGACACCGTCCCACGTGCAAAAATTAGGAAATTAATGTTGTACATCCTGCTATTACATCTGGTGCACTTTTTGGTAGAACGCAACTAAAACCCGATTGTACCTCTTTGTTTGCGACACTGTCCCAAAGTCGACACATATGAAAAGATATCTCTTGACCCATGGTTCAGATTCTGATAGAACGTGAAAATAACAAACTTGTATCATGTCCCACGTCTTCTGGAACATATGACGTACTCGAAATATAGGAAAATACCTCCAGAAATTCGTATCTTACACACAGTGCACATGCCAAGACAAAGACGAAAGTGAACCAATTTGGCACATGTAACACTACTGCTGGAACACTATACATATGGAAAATAAAACGACATGAGAAATAGGAAGAAATGTCATAAGGTTGGTTTAAAGGGACAAGTTTTGCCGATAGGTGTTATTACAGTCTTCGTATCTCTCTTCTGTATTTTTTTACTTTTCACGAAAATCTACAATTTCCGTTACAAATTTCAGCCTAGAGACTTCAAGTTTTTTAGAGAAGGAACTTCATACCCTATCAAATACAACAGTCCGTGCCGACGTTTCATTTAGAATTTTCTTTATTGCTGAAATGGCTGGATTGTTGAAATGTATATCCAAACCTTTAACAATATAACTATTTCAATAATGAATAAAATTCTAAATGAAAAATCGGCACAGACTGTTGTATTTGGTAGGGTATGAAGGTCCTTTTCTAAAAAAAATTGAAGTCTCTAGGTTGAAATTTGTAAGAGAAATTGTAAATTTTCGTGAAAGGTAAAAATTACACGAGAAAGAGACGAAGACTGTAGTGACACCTATTGGCAAAACTTCTCGCTTTACACCAACCTTAATGCTCTGATTGTTTACAACTGTGCAGTAGGAGTAACAAAATGAAACACACAAGCATGTCGGAGATTGTACAAGAGCGCTTGCCAAATAAAGTGGGTAATCTTCAAAGAAATGAATACAGAAAAAGTGAGGCCCCGTCGAAGCCTCAGGGCTAGAGCGCTCGCTTTCGCTTGCGTGGTCGCGGTTTTCAATCCTACTGGGAGCCCACAGCCTCAGATTCAAGACCTGAGTAGTTATTTTCCTATTTTTCGTACGTGGGACGGTGTCCCAGCAGTAGTGGGACATGTTGACATTTGTCCATTAGCTACATGTCGATATCAACACACACACTGGCCACATTTCAATATCGATCATGCGATCCCACTACTGACATTCCTTGAGTTTACCCAATTTCTTAGTGAGTCCCCTTGCACAATTTCAACTTGGCCTCAGTTGTTGCATCCTTATTGGTATGCAACCGTGATCATTTAGCATCGGATTGATGAAATATTATTGGTGAATTGGCAATGGCTTTCATGTTCTTGATGCTATTCCTTACATTTCCGACGCTTTGAACTCACGTTTACTGAGTATGAGTGCATCTCTGGGCATTTTTCGTTACGGGTTTCCACACGTGTGAATCACCCTGTTTCATCTGTTGTGCTCTACCAACACTCCAGATGTCTTTCTACAGCATTTGAGTACAAATTCGTTACACTTAATACTCAGAACGTCACTGTTCGCCAACATCCGTATCTAGCGATTATGCAACCACACACAACGGGCATGAAGGTGTCCGCCATTTTGTATTTGTTCCAGATTTCGACTTAATACAAACGAATTATTTTTATCTAGTAGAAACCCTATCAATTCATATCCATTTAGATCAATTTTCATTTGGCAGATTATCCGGCACTCCCTACGTTTCTTTGGGGAAACCCTTGCGCGTGCATGATAGGATTGTGAAAAATGCAAAATTCAATACAGTAGTTATGACTTCTTCAGTGAATTTTTTTACCCGTTCTCCTTACGTTGGATAGTTTCCTAACTATTGGAGTCCGAAAGCCATTTTCCCACGCTTTCGGCACCTTGTTGAACCGAAATTATGTACGATAGCCGAAAGTTCAAGAGAACTTTTTTTCTTGTCTCAGTGGCAGGAGTCACCTCGCAAGAGTTGTAACACTTATTTTGCAACACCCGATATATATATATATATATATATATATATATATATATATATATATATATATATATATATATATATATATATATAATCTACGAGAAGAAGTGACAACAGTCCTACCTTTGATTCCGTATGGTAGTATGGTATTATGATTAGTATGGTTAATGGAAGCAAATCCAACCCGACCCAAGATAAAAACTAATGTTGATCTCTATTGATCCCTCACAAACTGTTGTCTATATCTCACAAGGATGTTAAATATAACTCTTTGAGTCCCTTTGTAATTAGAAATTATGGGACAGCAGCAATATATATATATATATATACAGTGGCGGATCCAGGATATGATCAAGGGAGGGGCTAAAGCATAGTTTGCCGTTTTATCCAGTGTAAAGCAGGATTGAATCCCATTTTATCCAGTGTAAATCTGAGCGTCAAGGGGGGGCTATAGCCCCTATAGCCCCCCCTTGGATCCGCCACTATATATATATATATATATATATATATATATATATATACATTCAGTGTCATTCATTTGAGTAATACAAATTAAATTGACAACAATTATAAATACCGAAAATTGATTTCATGTTTCACGCCATGTTTCATGTAAATGCTAAGTATATATACTTTTGAAAAAATGAAATGAAATCTTTGAGTTTTACGTCCCACGGTTATGCCGGTTAGGCTAAAGGAGACGGTGATAATGAGATATGAGTGAAAATGGTGGAATGAAGAAAGTGGGAGGAAACGGGAGAACCCCAAGAAAACCCACGAGCACGGTGTTTGTCCACCACAAGGTTCACTTGGCGGGGGCTGGGATCGAACCTGGGACCCCAAGCACCAGAGGTGAACGCTCTACCACTGAGCCACCGCGCCCCAACTAATTTTGAATTTATATCACAAATAGAGTTCCCTATGTTAAACCATTCAGCTATTATACTGTTATATCTATATTGTTGTGGATTTGCTACCGATACGTACTGTTATCATTCACAAGAGCTTCGCAAATAGCAATCTTTCTTAATATAGCTCCTCTAGGAACTATCTTATTTTTGTGGAATCTTTTAATGTGTGTTCCTAAGATAGTAATTCTTTAAGGTATCGGAACCCTATTTCGTTCTTCTATTTTTTATTCTTTTAACATTTCAAATTTACTCTTTTACCATTAGTAAGAATTAGCAATTGTAATTAATTCTTTAGCCCATGGTCCGTTTTCGCCAATCTTCCTTTCTTACTTGTTTCATCTCAGTTTTGTTTATTTTTATTGCATGTACTATCCTAACTCAGGCTCATTGAATATTCATGTGGCAAATTAATTCAGTGCTCCAGTTTTGTAAATTCTCTGTTTTAGATTGTAAACATCCAAGATAAAATCCATTAACAAAACAATAAAACGTTTGATATGTTGGCCACTCAATTATTGTACTGAGTTATATTTAGACAAATTTTAGTTCTGCATGTGAATTTGTGACGTATGTACCTGGAGGTATGTTTATTCTGGTTTTCTATATCATTTCTATTAATGATGATTACTTCTGATGATAACCAATGACCACAATTGCGCATTATTATGATTTAACTTACTGCATTCTGAAGTCTTGTGTATTGCGATTATGTTGCTTTTTGCACGTTCATGTACTAAATAACAAGTGTAGTTTTATAACTATTACAAATATATTTTGTAACTATTTCATTCACTATACAGAATTTTTTACTGTATTTCAACTGTGTCAATGTGTTTCACCTGTGTCTCATTCTATGTGTTATGACTTATACTTCAGCCTTATGGAGACACTATCATTATTTATATGTTGTCAAATATGATTTACAAATGTATTAATCGTTCCATTTGGTAAGGACGAAATGCAACCATACGACTGTTAGGTTCGACTGTAAAGTTCTTTTCCCTTACTATATGATCATATTCGCTTACCAACTGAATTCCCCTTTCTTTCAATCCATAGTGTTAGCGACATAGTAGTTAAATTCTCACGTACGAGTGTCATTCAAAAAGTAAGTTCCCTATGTTCAGTCTATGCCTCGCTCACTTCTTGGTAATTATCAAAGTCGAAAATTATGTAGCAGTGAGATTGTGGCGATAAATTTAAAAATATATTTTGCCCTTAATTGAGTAAAATTGAATTAATGGGTTTATTCAGACACTTTTGTTCTCTTGGTTTGCTTAAAGTTAGCAACAAGAGAAGGGAGATATGCAAACGATGAAGACAATTGATATTATCACAACGACGCAATATTATAGGAAGCTTACTCAGTGAAGATAATTGATAATACAAAAACAGGATACCTGATATTGAACTATGACCGCAACAACGCAGTAACATAGGAAATTTAGTCAGTGCTTACGGATGCTTGGACGCGTGACACTCGGTGATTCGAGAGTTAGCCTCCAGGGATCCGAGAGTCAGCCCTTAGGAGTTCCACAGTAAGTGCGACGACCATTGGAGTAACGACTCACTCAGTATTACGAGAATTCAGTAAGGCATGTAACAAAGATTCTTATAGTACCATTTTCTTATATTGAGGGTGTCATATTAGATTCAACTATGTTTTGTCTTCCTACGATAAAGCTCTCACGATTAAGGATGACAGTCGTATAATTGCATTTCGCCGTCTATCCTCAGAGAAATGTTGATAGTAAAAACTACAGTGAATGCTCAATAGCAATCAAGGTAATGAGTTATATGTTGCTTAATATATCATGTAAATAAATCAGAGACTTATTGATCATAAATATAGTAGTGAATGCTCAATAATCAAAGTAATGAGATGTATGTTGCATATTCAATCATGTAAATAAAATTCAATCAATATTAACTAAAGCCTTAATTCTAACCCTAGACTTAGGTTCCCATTATTCCCAAATAACCCTTGGTGTTTACCAATACTTTTCTCTTGTGACAACCTCTAAGTGTTAGCGTGAGCAGTTCTCCAAATATATGTGAAAAACCAGCAACATGAAACTAGAGAGCTGCCCCAGCGTCACAATATGTCTTACAATCTGGAAAGAAATACTAGGGATTGCAAGGAACCCCAAGCATCTCAAGGAGTGGGGATGGGAGAAGTGAGATTTTAAAAATAATTCTAATGGTCAATATTCGTGTTGAATCCAAAGTTTTCGAGTCACTCGCTTAGATGGATAATGACTGTTTCCATGCTGTTTAAGTTCATCCCTGAGGAATCGCGAAGGGAGACATTCTAAAAGTAATAAAAAATGACGGATATTAAAGGCGAATCCATAGTTCTTATTAGTGCTATGACGAATAGTGGCGCTCTTGATATAATTTATAAAGAAGTTAGAATGCAACTTTTAAGTTTATTAATATAAACTTACGCATTAAGAATAGGGATGGTATCGAGACGAGACGAAACGAGGCTTTGTACAGTCTCGTCTCGATTGATAAATAGCGGTCTCGGTCTCGTCTCGAGTCAAAAATCGCTGTCTCGGTCTCGTCTCGGTAAACAGATGCTTGTCTCGATCTCGGTCTCGGTCTCGTCTCCAAAGTCTCGAAAGTCTCAAAATAAACAGTGTGAAATTAAAATTGTGAAAGTATTATTATCGTACAGTCTATCGTTTCCGCTTGTTATTTTTTGCCTTCATTCTTGACAATTGTGGTACGCTGTACCTCCTCATAGCTAATTTGCAAGCACTGATGATTTCCATGCTGTGTTCCAGGTTCAATCATCAGTGGGTATATCATATCTGGGATAAAACCCTGATAGTAACCCATATTCACTTTTTAGGAATAGACTTTGTCTCATATAGCCTCAGTATTGCATATAGAATTAAACTTTATTAAATTAACTCCAGTACTATACAGTAGTTTATTTCCTTCTTTTGAATCAGAATTGATCGATACTTCTTAACGGATAAGGCAACACATAGCAGCACGAATGTATTAAATCGGACCGAAATTGAAATTTCACAATATCTCATTTATTATCCAATATATTCTGCTTACTATCATATATTTTGTTTTTAATTGATCAAATGCTTTATTAACGTTTTACATCTTCATATTTAATTTACACTTTATAATACGAACTTCCTGAACCTTGTGGTAGGAGCTAAGGCACTCACCTTTGCTATGTGTGGTCTTGGGTTGGACCAAAGAACAAGTTAGATTCAAAGTCCGATATTTCGCATAGTTCAAGTCTCAATTTAAGAACATTATGTTTCTTATATTTAATACAAGTTCATGCCGTAATGCATTATATAAGCATATATCCAGAGCCGTAACTAGGCAGGAGCAACTGGGACAGTATCCCGGGGTCCTCATCCATAAGGGCGTCCAAACACCCAGTCAAGCTTACAAAATTTCTACTCTGAGAAGTAAAGAAAGGATAATACATACGAAATTGAAGAATTTAGTGCTATAAGTTAAATAAATTGTCATGGATACTGCAGATCTATCTCTTTGAACGCTAGGAAAAATGTCGCCCCTCGGTGGCGACGAAATCAGCTTTGGGGGCCCACAGAGTTATTGTTACTCATCTAAGTAGGACAAAACAATAATTTGTTTCCTTTTGCAAATATCTGGTTTTACTCTTCGTACTACTCTTCGCAGTAGTTTATGTGGAGTATAAAAAGTTGTTAAAATTATTTATTTTTATTTTTATTTTTATTTTTATTTTATTTTTTTAACATTATTTATTTTTTGCTTTGATTAACCATAGAATTTCAATGATGTCACGCATTGACGTAAACAGACTACAGCACGCTTGACTACAGCAGAGCCGTAAGCAGCACGCTTGACTACAATTCGCGTGGACCCAAGTTCGATTCCCGGTGTGGGTACAGTTGAACGACCGAAGTGGCTCCACTATGATCAGTAGCTCCACGTCTCCTTTAGCCGCCCTAGTATAAACGTGGCATGTTAAACTAAAAGAAACCAACCGAAAATTCAACACAATGCGTGTTACTAACTGTAAGTCTTTGAATAATTGCATATACACTGAAAAAAGTCAAGTCCAGATTTCAGGAGAAAACGAGGATAATATGCTTTCTGTTGGGAACACCATGACAACACAGAGGTGTCAATCGTAATACTAGGTGAAACACCCTCATTTCGTATGGCGACAGAGCCAGTAAGTGAGATCGGTGCTTATTATTTTCACAGGAGTAATTGGTGCTCTCGCTTACTGACGTACGTAGCCACATGAAATAAGGGTGTTACACCCAGTATTACAATTGACATCACAGTCTTGTCATGGTGTTCCCAATAGAAAAAAATTATCCTCGTTTTCTCCTTATATCTGGACTTGGCTTTTTTTCAGTGTAGCTAAATGGTATGGATCGAGCTTGAGGTGGTCGATGGTCAAACTAAAACAAGTGAAATGTAATTAGGGTTTAATTAGAACTTTTAATTAAGCACGGTTTTAATCTAAAGTGTATACCAGGCCTAACAACTAAGGTTCTCTCCCAAGAATCGGGAATCCGAAAACTGCGCATATATTTAGATAAAGGAGGGCCACGGAGGAATACTGCTGAAATATGCCGGGCTGACAGCAAAGGATAAATCCAATATGGCCGCCCAAAGGTCATGCCAATCGACTTTCGCAAGCAATCTTTCATCCACTTCCCATGGGCACATTTACTTAATGTTTTGCAGATTGCTATATGTATGAACAGTACACATCTATTGGTTTGAAATTTCGCGGACGTTGACGTATTGAACCCAATATGGCCGATCAAAATGTCAATGTGTCAACGACGAGTGTCTGGAAAACGAATTGTACTATGGAAGTACAGTGTCACTAGGGTCTATATATACACCAGCTGAAATACCCATTCTTTGCACGGGTCAGATAAAATATCTATGTAAACAAACAGAACAAGAGAAGAAAAAGATATCGGCCATTTTCTGCTATTGTTACATATCCTGGTAAACATCCCCTGAGACCCCATGGTTCCCAGCCGATGGGGGGTTCTATTTGAAAGTCAACGCCTATGGGAGTATCACCATTTCATCTTAGCGACCGCCAAAATTATGAATTTGACACTAATATCGGTCATTTTGGATTATTTTTACTTTTCTCGGTACTATCCCGGTGACCCCCGGCCCAAAGCAGAAAGAGAGGAATTAGGAAGTTATGCGATCCGAATTTCACCATTAACCTCAGCGACCGCGAAAACTGAATTCGACACTAATATCAGTCAATACTACTTTTACATGTCCCTGTAAACCCCCCTGAGACACCTTGGTTCCCAGCCTATGGGGGCTGTATTTCGAACTCAACGCTTGTGAGAGTATCACCATTGATCTCAGCGACCGCGAAAACTATGAATTCGACATTAATATCGGTCATTCTACTACCTTTACATATATCGGTAAATACCCCGCAAGTGCCGCTAACAGCACAAAATTTGCTAGGCTTGTGCCATTTAGCTGTCCCAGCTACTTTTTAAGTATCCGACACTTGGCACATATGATATTCATGTGCTAAGTATGTACTTCAGCTACTTACAGTTTTAGGTACTTGTTACACCTAATTGATATTTGCAACTATGTACCACAAATATAGAATTTATATACCTGGCTCAGTTTCGCACTCTAACAGTCATTTGTTTCAATGTCGTCACTTGGGACATATATCTGTCTTGTTCTAGGTACGTCCATTCTGTTTCTGATACACTAACAGCACAAGATATGCTAGGCATGCGCCATTTAGGTGTTCTAAATTCATCTCCCACATTTGATGCATTTGTTACTTCTTTTTTTAAGCAAGAAACGCATCTACTTTATTAGATGGCAACTGTCCCCGATCATTTGAAAGTGAATATGTAAATACCCTGAAATAAAGTAAACAGACACTCGTCATTTTGTTATAAAATTACATGGCGAGCAGATTTTATCTGATCCCAAACTGTTATCGTCGATATACGGGGTTAAAGGAACACTTTGATTAGCCAAATTCAAAGGACCTCAAGAATTTATCCCTCTACAAGCGACGTTTTCTTAATCAATTCCGTGGCCAAATCGGAAGAGCACGCGGCTAGTAATCCAAAGGTGGCTAGTAATACATCGCCCACCCTGGGCTACATTTTTTATATCTGTTTATTTTATTATTATTATTATTATTTTTGGTTCTCCTTAATGTAAACACATTACGAATATGGTCGATTTAACATATTTTAGGGGAGTAATTTTGTGGTTCATTGACGCTCACGGCACGGAGAACATAACTAGAACATAGGCACGATCCCCAAGTACAGTCATGTGATTATCATTTGCCACCCATGTGATTTCTCTCTCAGAGGTACACTCATGTCCAAAATTATTGTTGCATGACTATAAAAATGTTGTTCTAGGAATAAAATTTGATAACGAATTCGTCCGGTATTTCTTATAATGTTAGTATGTGTAGAATCAGCAAAAACATGTATGTGGCATATTTTATGTCAAGAAAACAGTAAATAAGAACAATATAACGAAAATAAAATTTTCTTGTCCATTTAGCAACATCTTATTTTATTCATTATAATTTTCGTATTTATAATTCTTTTTCTATGAAATTTACCACAAATATACATTTCCCAATTATACATATAGTATCAGTAATAAAAGTGCCCTGCAAAATCATTATCAAATTATATTCTTACAACAAGACAGCTATAGATATGCGACAACAATTTTGGACATGACTGTACATAAGGCACATACTGGACACATTCCCATGTTCCTGAGGAAACATGATAGGCATATGTCTGCTATGTAATTGTGCTGTTAGGGGCCCCCGGTTCGCATAGACTGGTAGCTGAGTTTGAATGTCATCGCTAATGGAAGTGTCACTATTGATTTCAGCGACCGCGAAAACTATGGATTTGACACAAGTATCTGTCATTTTGGAATTTTTTACATGTCTCGGTATTCCCCAGTTGACCCTCGGCCCATATACAATACTAGCTAAATTTGAAGTCATCGTTACTGGAAGTGTCACCATTGATCTCAGTGACCACGAAATTAAAATATGACACTAATATCTGTCAGTTGTAAATATTTTTACATGTCTCGGTAACCCCCGCCCGCAACCGAGAGGGGTGAATTTGGAAGTGACTCCCCTGAGACTTTCTGGTTTGAATTAAAAAAAACACTTTGTCTTGGTCTGGGGCCTGTATCAAAGTATCCGTGACCAAAGTTTGACAACTCTCGCCCCAGACCTCACACAGAGAGACTGACAGACAAACACACAAACTCTATTTTATTTATATTATCTCTCTCTGTATATATATATATATATATATATATATATATATATATATATATATATATATATATATATATATACGGGGTGTTTCAAAACAACACAAAGAACGTTTGGGAAGTGATTTCTGACATCAAGATAAAACAAAATGTATAAACCATCCTTGGTGCACAAATGTTTTCTTTCGGAGTTACAGGCTGCCAAAAACATGAAAAAAATGAACTTTAATTGTGCATTGCTCCAATACTATTGGATCTACTATAGTCGGGTCAAGGCTTCACCTAAGAACTAGTATGTGCCGTATCCAAATATACATGTATGCTGCGGTACATCTGCAACAGTTTTTAGAGAGGTAGTTGATGAGTATTTCAAATTATATGACTTTAGCCAAACTCCCTCTATGAAAATTGTTGCGTGAGTACCGCAGTTAAGTTCATTTTTTCATTTTTTCTATATATATATATATATATATACAGAAAGAGAGAGAGAGAACAGTACATCAGCAGTGGATTTGGGTTCGGGAGATTTTTGAGGAACGGGTAAGAAACATTCGTGCTGTACATGCAATGCGAACAAATCATCACAAATTTATTTCGGGAGAGGCTTGAGTCTGATATGCACACCATAAATATAGGACTATACATCAGTCAACCACTCCCATATTATCTAACACTGCGACAAAAGGAATTTTGAGTGAAGGCAACTTTAATTTTTATCAATATTCGAGACGAGACCGAGACTTTCGAGACTGACGTAAGTACCGTCTCGGTCTCGTCTCGATTTATAGAAGCCTGTCTCGGTCTCGTCTCGGTTGTATAAAATCCGTCTCGGTCTCGTCTCGGTATATAAAAGCACGTCTCGGTCTCGGTACCATCCCTAATTACGAACAAAACTAGACTATTTGCCACCCAAAGTTGTAGGTGTGACTGTAGTTTTTTTCATTATTATTTTTAAAGTATACTTTTTAAATAGTACCACTACATAGAAGCGAGAGAGAGTGAGAGATCTCTGGACTTATCAACATGTTCTTAAACGTTTATAAGGATTTTCTTAAATTTTTCGTATAATTTTAATTTATGTTTGTTTCTTATATTGCAAGTAGACACAACTTGTAAGATGTAAATGCAACTTAACTTTGAAGAGACTTGATAATGCTGACGCCCTTTCCGTTGTTCTATTAGCTAGCACCCGCGCCTTTCGTGAACGGGGTCCCACGTTTGATTCCCGACAGGAGTTCCTTAAAAATTGGAACGATTACTGTGTTCGAATTTCATCTTAATCTTTGCATCCACGTCTCATATAACCTCGATGCAGAAAGGGAATCCTAAACTTAAATAATTAACTAACTCGGAAGCGACGAGAGCACAGAAAAAAGTATCAAGTGTCCAGTTGGTGGGGAGGGAAAGGATGGGAACATGGACATAACACCATAAAACACATTATTGAGATGGCAGTCAGTGGTGATTATAGAGTTGGCTTGGGGGCCTAGAGCTTCGAAATTCCCTTTAGGGCATTTCCCCGAGCATACTCTATCTGAGTTACCAGAATTTTCGCAGTACTATATTCAACGATCGTTTATTCAATACCCCAGCCCTGGAAAATCTGAAATGAGCTTTGCCTCATATCGTGCTTAATATGAATTACAAGTATTTTTGCAGTACTGCTTTTCACCTCTAGTGTAATGAAATTCTTCCACGAGAAAACCTGTAATCAACACTGTCAGTAGCTACGTCCTCGACTAATATACATTTACAAGTAGAGCTTTATTTTCGTAATTTTTTCAACAGTTAAGCAATTTAAAATTGTATTATAATTTAAAGTAATTATCATATTTCTATCGTAAATAAGAATATATAGTCAACTTCTTAAACACTTCGCTTCGCAGGAACCTGTTCAGCGCATGTAACAAGCAAAAACAACAGGTTAGGCGTCTCAGAAATAACAAAGGAGAAAAGAGAAAGGCAAAAGCAACACAGCACTGTCTTATCGCAGTCAGTGCTGACAACATAGTTTCTTCGTCACTTACATCGCAAGAGCTACAAGCTGTGTACAAGAGTTATACAGTTACAATATACGTTGTGCCACACTAGCGCTACAGGCGGAATGCGCACGAACTACAAATGAATATGTTTCTCATAAGTATAAATCACTGTTGCACCCTCTTTACACATACTTTTATCTCCAACTCTTTGACCTTGAAAAGAAGAAGTACCAGGCTTTCCGAGTTCACAACCATAAACTGTTTGTGTACAGAGTACGTTTTTAGTTCTTCGAATGACTGGGGGCAGGAAGAACAAGGGTGATGATCGGACGATCGCATACGGCAGCCAGAAACACCCGGTTGCAATAATAATTGTAAAATAGAAATATAGAGCCTTGACAATGCCGTGAGGATATATATACATGGTAGTAGTAGTTTACATGGTAGTTTTTTTGCCTTTTAGACGCCTGTCGATGGAGGCCAGCGGAAAATTCCGTTGTGTTCAGTTCCTCTTGCTTGGAATTTTCCATTCGAGTAGTTGGAGCTAAAAATTTTTAAAGGAATTTTTTTCTACCTATTTTTTAACAGGACAAAACATATAAAAAGGCAGCCTCCCTCGTCTTTGGTCGCTGTGCGTTGTAGGAGTCCTTGAGTATGGGATCTAAGCCAGGCAGTTTGCTGGACTGGAAATGAGTAGTGAAATTTGGAGAGAATCCCCTCTAGTTAGTTACTGTATGTAGCCAAATTGGAGATTCTGCTACAATACAGATGCCCGCTAAAGCAATTGCGTTTAGGCCGTAACATAGTTTAAACCATGCTAGGGAATTAGGAATTAAGCTTGTTTCTTGGAAGTTTGATCATACGCCTATAATAGAGGGTACTTGGGACATGTATTGGATTATCAGAATATAAGTATATAAGCTTCCTATGGATTCTATGTCGGAGATGAGTGAAGCTCAAATAGAATTAGGAATTGGTTACATCCTGCTGGTGGAGGAACTTTTTATTTGAATGCTAAGGCGTTTGGGTTCGATCCCCTCTGTATTTATTAGCACAATTAGGTGCAGTGAATGATTATAGATTTCTCACTGCAACTTTCAAGCCAGAAAGTGTAAGAGTGAGTATTGACAAAATTCCTCATTCCTTGTGTGCAAGGAAGTTTAGTCAGATCCGTGGAGTAAAAGCTGACAACCTATCCCAAGACCAACATATCCTACATATATAATTTAGATAGATTCTTTATTGTCGACTTAATTTGGAGTTTTAGAATCAGGGTAGTCCAAACTGTGTCCCGAGAGTCAAGGTTTAGTCTTTGAAATGTAAGGAGTACGGGCCAGGATTAATTGTTTCCTGTGAACCTTATTTACGCAGGTCCCTTTTAAATTAGAGAGATATTGAATAATTAATGAAATTAGAAAAATTGGAAATTAGCTTGAATTCTTCCTATCTAAATTCGTTATTGGGGAAAGGCAAGCAGGAGATTTGCGTGTGTGTAGGGGCGGAGTAGTGTCCTGAGATTGTAGTTTTTATCCCATCACCAAAATTAGAATATTAATTTGTAATAAATAATTAATCTCCATTCAAATTCCTTGATCTATTCATTTAATTTTCTTTGATATGAACCAATACTAGACATAACGAGCAGGTATTTATTAGTGGTCGTATAGATATATAATTATTGAGCAGATGGTTGTTAATGCGAGGTTTTCATAATTTTAATTTTATTTTTTTTTTTTGAGAAGAAATAATAATAGTATAAATTCTTGAAGGAAGTGAAGGTTACTTCAGTAACTTCATCTCAAGTGGAATCTGAGCCAATTACAAATATTTAACTTCTAGTTGTATACAGTTATGCCCATAGAGACAAGAGAAATAAGAATATTTATCGTACGGGTACTAGGATTGACAGCCAGATTTTTTTTAAAAAAAATTGTTCCAGTCTGTTCCTACCTTTCCCTTACCCATTGGCGTCTCTGGCATGTAAAATTTGGGGGGGACATCAAAGGAAATGATCTAACTGCTAGTATCTCAGCGGAATTTTAGATCATGTCACTTCAAAATATTGGGTGGGACGCGTCCCCCCCGTCCCTCCCGCCAGAGACGCCCATGCCCTTACCCCAAACAAATAAAGCAAGTTTAACTTTGATCAAGTCTTTCTTTCAGTGCAATGCATAAGTTGGGTGTGTTTTGTTGCTCGGCTAAAACTCTAGCCCACGCCGCGAAGCTTACAGGATTTGTGCATTCTGTAAGGTATACAAATACCTGTATTACTTCCCGGGAACAAAAATGTTACCAAGACATACTTTTGGAAGTGTTATGTTGTAATCATTTAGAACACAGTGTAGTGTGCATGAAAGGAAGTACTGTACGAGCAACAGTGACACATCAAGAATATGAACAGCAAGTGGGAAACAAAATTTAAATTGTAGGCTGAACATAGATATTTATACAGTGCGCTCCGTTTGAATTTTAAGGCATATTTTCTAGCGCTCTCATAATGACCCATTTGTAATAGAAAACAAGTGATATCACATCAAAAATTGAAAAAAATCGTGCACTCATTAATTTGAAGTTAAGCTTTATGGTCTTTATTTAGTGGAAATCTCCATAATAGCTTATTTATCATTAATATTTACAAATTATTCCTCTACTTTAAACAGATAATAAACTAAATTGATATACATTAAGAAATAATAAATAAAATTCAACAACTTTCATGTAATTTCAAGTCATCATAAAACTGGTTTAATCTCCAATATTATCAGAAAAACAGCACAGCTTTTGAAAAAAAAAAAAAAAAAAAACAAAAACTAAACCAAAACTTTCCCATAGCATAACGAAATCCAAATCCGAGCCGAATTTCTGCTCCATTCCCAAAATTTTCTTGACGTATTACAGACTCTCCTATTTAATTATAATTAATTCAACACTAATTTTTGGTGTGACAATTTTCGAATCAGAGACGGAGTTGATTCTGTCAACTTCACTGACGTACCGGTGGCTTTAATTACCAGGGGAAATTACAAGAGTTTATATTTTACAGACAAGAGGTTAGGAAGTAGGACTGATTATAGCTACACTTTTATTTGCCGGACGCATGGTATTTATTTGGGTATCAGATTAGTCTCCCGGGTCGCGATTTTAGCCTCACCGCTTTCTATAAACAATAAAATACGTTCATACTAAATCAGTCATGAACGCATTAACAAACACGTATATATATTTTTTATTTAAATAGAACAGGGACAGTAATAATAATATTACGAATAGATAGAAATTTCGCATTTTATCTGCAAGGAAGAAACTGTATCGCTCAGACCCCGAATACAAAGGATAATGATTTTACACCACCCCTGCGAGTAAGCAAGGATTAGAAATAGTTTTCTAGGCTTTCAGCATCTATGACAATATTAGTCCGTTACGTATGAGAGATGACGTCCCTCGGTGACTACACTGCAGGTGGTATTGCAAAACGAGAAAGGAATCAGAGTTGAGTTGAGTTGATTTTGAATTTAACGTTCCTTTCAGTAGAGAGGCTATACGAGACGTGCACCTACTGATTAACGTGGAATCCAAACCACATGAGCCCCATCCGGGAATCGAACCCGGGTCTCCCACGACAAAGGCGCGTATGCTAACCGCATAGCCACGAAGATGCACAAGAAAGGAATCAGAAAGTAAGGAGATACCTGGAACCATTATTCCAGATTCGATTGTAATGTGAATGAGAAAGAAACAGGAAAATTTGACTCAGGATGACTGACTTGAGCGTTTAAAATGTTTCAAGTGATTGCACCTACCGGGAATTGAACCAGGGACCGAAGGCGAGATTGTTAGCGCTTACGCTAAGCGTGCAAATACCTACGAATTAATATAAAGTACATTAAAATACATTAATTTTAAAGGTGGAACCAATCAATAACTCACCTTAAATCCTATTTTATTCATCAAGTTTTTCATATTTCCATAAGTGCTGACAAAATCAAGAAATAATATTTCTTGTACTAACTTAGTATTTATAAAAGTTTTTAGCAAAACAACGTTTATACGCGTCTCCAACAAAATGTTTCTGCGGGGACAGTATTGTGACTTATATAGTGAATTCTATTTCGAAATTTGAAGAAAAGTACTCAGTGGAATTATAACATGTATGATTCACTTCTAATATATACTTTATAAGTTTAGAATGGAGCTGGTCAACAATAAATTCAGTCAGGGAAAGTTCATTTATTTTTCATAAGCATAACATCATTTCCTTAGTGGATACTTCCTATTAATATATTAATAAAATGTTAACTTCTATGTTATGCCATCGCATTTTTATGTGCATTTTTTCAGTGAACCTTTAAGAAACATAACACGTAGAATTGACGTAGTATTTTAAGTGGTGTTTCCTCTTGATTTTGGAATATAAGCAATTTATTCAAGTATACTACTGCAGTAACAACATAAACTAAAATCTAGATATATCATGGGAGAGTCATGTCCTGCCATCTTACCTAAGATAAATCTGAAATGAAGTTAATGGTCGGAATATCTTTTTTTCGTTTTGGATACTGACCAAATCTGAATCTAAGAAAAACGTATTGAATTGCAGCATTAAACAATGAAATAAAACTGTTCTTTGCAGGTCATAGAGCATAAACTTGACCTGAGAAATTTGAGAAATTAGAAATTTGAGACCTCAAACTGAGAAATTTGTTTTCAAACAGTTGATTCCCTTTCTTTGCTTGTATTTCTTTCACAATGCAACATCGAAATTAGGACATAAGTGAAATAAATTAGAAGTATCATAATTGCTATACTTTACGTTACATAAAACAAATCCTGTTCTGTGTCCTTAATCACATTACGGGCAAAGGCTTAGAATGCCTATTTATGCCCCTCCAAAAAATGTCATAACGCAAGTTACAGTAAAGCTTCACGTCTGTGACTTTTTTTTTTTTTTTTTGAGGAGTTGAATTTAAACAAGGAATAGGTTTTAATATGGGATATGCATTTTTGTTGAAGTATTTATTGATTTATGGGACATAATTCATTATATTACCATGAAGCATCAAGTAGTTGCATATTGATCTGCCTCTAGAGGGTTACGCCCTCTCTCTCGGCAAGTGATATACTGAAAACAAGTGCAAACATAAACAACGTTAGTTGGACAATGTGATATAAAGAAAATAACTAGTGCTAAATAGAACGAGTACATTCAATGGTGCTGAAATAGATCTATGTGCATGAACATAAATAATAAACATTGTATGATATTGAACTGTGGAAAAGATATACATATCATGAGGAAAAAATTAACAATAAATAACTGGAAAAGGTGATAGTATATAATGATAAATGATATATAAGACTACAAGGTGAACATAATTGAAATTGTAATTACTTTATCATGATTGATGAGATGAAAGTGCCTTATACGCCACAACACAGTGAAATGGTTAATAGTAACGAATGCATGTTATTCTTCTGTCTTGGGGCGTCTCAAGACTGATGTAGACATGGGGAGCCCAGATTAATGGTGAGGGAGAACAGTGCAGCTATGGAAAAAGATGAGGGATGGCTTGATGAATGATCTGACGTTGAAAGAATCTGCGATGAAAGTGATCCATAGGAAGATTGTTTACGTGAAGTGTGATCAATATACTCAACGGTGTATAACAATATTTGAAAGAGGAATCCTGCTCAGAATCTATGAAGATTGTGTCCAGAAAAATATCTTTATGAGATTCTAGGCATTTGGCTATATATCGCTTACGTAAAAGTGAGATATGTTCTACAAGTGGTGGAAAGTCTATTCGATTGTATAGTTCTCGGTTGGGATATGGTAGTTTGATGCGGTATGCTAAGCGTACTGCATGGCGCTCCATAATTTCGAGCCTACTGTAGAACTTAGATTGAGCTGGAGACCAAGCAATATGGCCAAATGTAAGAATGCTGCGCATGAACGCTTTATATGTGTTGATAAGCAATTTTGAGTTTAGTCCCCAATGCTGTCCTACTAGCCTGCGAAGTAATTGCAACCGATTTTTTGCTTTAAGCACAAGTTTCTGGAAGTGAGCAGTCCATTGTAATTTATTATCGTACGTTATTCCTAGATATGTAACTGATTTAGATGGTTCTAATCTGTGTGTTCCGACAGTGATATCAAGACGATTGGGGTTACGGTGAACTTTACTGCGGCATTTAGGTGGTATGATGACAAGGGTCTGAGTTTTCTCTTCATTGACGGTGAGCTTCCATTTCCTACACCACACAAGAAAGTTATTAACTGTGAGTTGTAAGGTTCTATTAATTTGTTGCATAGTTGTTCCGAGAGTTAAGAAAGCGGTGTCATCGGCATATTGGAATAAATAAGTAGGAGGAGCAGGTACTGGTACGTCTGATGCATATAATATGTAGAGAAGAGGTGACAGGCTGGACCCTTGAGGTACCCCGGTATATGGAAATATAGGATGGGAGATGGAACCGTTGATACAGACATATGCGATTCGATTGAGTATGAATGAGAAAATTATTCTAACGTAAGTAAGGGGAAGTCCAAATTTTAGCAATTTATAAAATAAACCATAGTGCCAAATTCGATCAAATGCTTTCTCCAAATCCATTAAAATTAGACAAGATGGTAGTGATCTGTTATACTGGTTTACAAGTGTAGTCGTTAATCGAAGCAATTGATCATTAATACTATATGATGGTCGAAATCCGGTTTGGAAAGTGGGAAGAAGTTGATGGTCTTGCAAATATGGGTGTAAACGTTTCACTAGAATCTTTTCAAATATTTTCTCCAGTGTGGCAGTTAGTTGTATCGGTCTATACGAACTGACAGAATTCGGAGGCTTGTTCGGTTTTAGGAACATACATACTTTAGAGACTTTCCACTCAACTGGATAATATCCTGTACGGAGAATAAAATTATAGATAACTGCAAGAAGCAGAAAAAACTGTACTGAACATTCCTTGATAAGTCGGTAAGATATTTGGTCAAAACCAGGCGCTGTATTACGTTTTCTTTTGATACTCGTCTGAATTTCATCAGAAGTTATAGATACTGTTAACGGTTGAGTTTCATCTAAGGTATGTGTAGGTGACGGTTGTAATAATTGAGTGATGTTTTTTTTCAGAAAATCTAGGACTATCTTGATGTGGTTCAACAGGCGGAGTGAACACAGCTTGTAAATGAGAGGCGAAAGCGTTGGCTTTATCGCGATCTGAATGTAAAGGATCGTTGTTTTGAAACAGTGGATATCTTGTTGTTTTTTGCTGTCCTGTCAACTGATGGAACTTTTTCCAATAGCGTGTGGGATGAGTTTCATCGTTCAGTTGATTACATGTGTTGTGCCACGTCAACCGTTTATGGGCAACAATATAGTTGTGCACAGTACGTTGCCATCGACGTGCCTGTGTTAGATATTCAGGATTACGAGTACGCTCATATTGTCTATAATAATGACGAGATTTTCTGACTAAATGCAAATATTGCGGAGGCAAAATTGGCTGATAAGTTTTACCGTGATAAGTAGGAATGTTGTTACGTGCGCTGGTGGTGATGGCCTTGGTGAGTGTAGTTATGGCTGCGTTAAGAGTTTCCTCGGTATCCGGTGGTCGTACTGTTTCTAAAGCAGCGTCAATATCTGAGCGATATTTCTGCCAATTCGTTTTGTCATATAAGTATATAGTGCGTTCTGCGGTATGAGAAATATTTTTACGTACATCATTGACTGTTATTTTCACCGGTAAATGATCACTACCTATGCAATCCAAGACTTCGATATGACACCTGTCTATGAGTGAAGTGGTAGAAAGAACAACATCCGGTGTAGTTTGGCTACTTGGTCTGGTGTGTTTCGGAAGGGGATATATGTGACCATGTAAGTGAAGTGCTATATGGTCAGCAAACTGTCTCTTTTCCCTCTCGGAGCGGCTATGGATATTGATGTCTGCTAGTATCAGTAGATGTCTGTATGATTGAAACAAACGGCTGAAATACTCGAATGGTATCACCTGTCCGGGACGTACATAGATTGTTGCTATCGTAAGTGCTATGTTAGGTAGATAGATAGTGGCTATAAGATGTTCAGGAAGTCGATAAGGAATCTGAATCTGATGCTGTCGGTAAGATAATTTGTTATTGATGCCAATTGCAACTCCACCTTGCGCTCGAGCATTATCTACTGGAAAATCATAGCGCAGGAGTTGATACCGTGGGAACCTCGATAGCATTGATGGTTTTAAAGCCGTTTCATTCAAAGCAAAAATATCAATACATTCTTCTAGAAGCAAGTGTTCGAAAAGAGTTTTGTGTTGTGGTAAAGATCGAATGTTCATAAATAATAAAGCCAAACCCATGATGATGACGCAAGCTCTTTGCTTAGACAGCAGTTTCTTTTGGAGATATGTGAAAGTGCACATAGGTCCCGGAATATGTGGCATACAGATTAATATTGAAAATGCTCGTGGCGGCAGCGATAACATGTTCGAGGATGAACTGTCGTTGAAAAGGAAAAATGTTCTGAAGGACAAGCGTGAAATATCGGAGGAAGTTTTCAACTGTAAGACCTGCTGCGATTGATTGGTGGGCATGAACCGGTGGATCAGTTGTACGTAGTGGAACTGTAAGTTCAGGATGATCTGCGGGTGGAGCTGGCTTAGCTTTACATTTGTAGCTGTATGTAGGATGTGACCCGGGACATACAGAGCAGTGAGCAGGCTTTTGATGATTCGGACAGTCTTTGGTCTCGTGCTGTTCGGCACAGTATCCACACTTAGGAATGTTTGGACATTTTGACGTTACATGCGAGTTATAAATCTGGCATCGTTCGCAGCGAATAGGTAGGGGCGAATTGGTACGTGAAGGTTCGACTCTGTGCCTTTGCTTAAAGATGTACGCTCCCTCCTGAAGAAGAGTATCAATAGATGATTTATTGGAGCTTAGCACACGAACCATGTACGTAGGTCCCATTTGATTTCTGATGCGAATGCATTTATCGACAGGGATGCCTTCAGCTGTAAGCTCTTCGAGCACTTCTGCATCAGTGATCTCAGGTAGAACACCACGGATGACAACAGATAGCATTGGATTCTTGGACGGCGGAGGTGTTTGCTTGACTTTACTAGTAAGCTGCTTCATTTTCGCATTTTTTCCAAAGATTTCATAGCTAGCTTTGTTGCGTAGTGTGGTTCCAAAGTTTTGATCCTCTGAACGTATAATGACACCATTCTTGGTGAATACTATCTGTTTGATGCTAGCACGGGGTAGGTACTTTACAACTTGATTGAAAATTAGCCGTGGATTACTGTACTTCGGATCGAAATCTGTTAACAGAAATGAATAAACAGGTGCACGTTGTGCAAAGTGATTGCTAGGAGTTTGGTTGTTATCAAGATTTGCATTAGACGAACATTGCATAGGTTCCTCAATGCTGGTAGATGGAGCAACATAGTGCGGTGATTTAGAGCGTGAGCGCTTTTCAACTTACCCGATACTGCTTTCAGAAAGCTGTCTACTACGGCGCTGTTGACGGGGATCCCTCCCCTTATTCCCCGGAGGTGGCGGGTCTGGGCCCTTAACTACCGGAGGCAAGCGATGCATGGTCTCTCAGACCAGTAATATCTCAAAGAAACGCAATAATAGGCACTCGTGTGGCTTGAATCACAACGAGAAATTCAAACTATGACCGAGTTATTGTGATAACAGAGATGATAAATAAGTCTCACCCTCCAGTACTGAGAAGCACTGTCAATCCCAGTGAGAGCGTATGCGTGCTGGTCTCGATTGTGCGTATGCAACACAATGTCATAGAAGGCACGTTAACACTTCCCAGCTAGGCTAGGCTTGGTTCAAAAATCAGCGTACGACGTATGGTACGTCAAGCTGCTAAGTGACGTCTGTGACAGTAACTTTTGGGTACTAGTCCCCAAGTACACAAAATAAAATTGCGTTTGTTTTGATGATCCTTCATAATACACTAAGATGCTAACAGGAATATCCATATTAAGTATACCTCCTAACGAAGTCTATTACACTAAATAAGAAATTTAAAAATATTGTTCAGTACACTTTAAGATCGTTAACACATTTTGCCACCATTTAGTAAGTTAAATATGCTGCCATCTCTTGAGCACAGTAAACACTGATGAAAAACTGAAACTATAATTCTTCCATCTTCGCTAATAACATAGTTAAGTTGCTTTTAGATTATTGTGTCTCTTTCATGTTAATTATATAGTGGTTCTGCCTTCTGTAATTATCCAGTGCTTGTAAATAAACCAATCTCTCTCACCAAATTACATCTTTTTCAACAAGTAGTAAGTTAGTCTATTGTTTTCAACCTCAATCCATCTGAATGCTAAGGAACGGATTATTTTTTGCAAACACCAAGTGATTCCATTATTTTTTTTCTCGAAGAACTCGCAACAGTGGTTTGGAAGAAGGTCGTTGATTGTGAATAATATGGATTTCATTAATTGCTCGACGAATAACGCATTTCTCAAAATAATTCAATGAGATTTTTGTTTTTCGTTGTGCTCTTCCTCAAAATTCTTTTATTTCTCGCGCACTCGTAACTCGTTGTAGAGTACTTACTGAAACAACGGTAGCTTCAGATATTCCCTTTTGCATTTCTTTTACCTTAATTGGATTTCAATTATCAGCCTCTATCTTCATAAAATCATAAACATTAACCAATATCTCTCAGCTTTTCCTGGGAATCGTTTTCGTTTTTCTAAGTTTTCTGTCCTTTCTAAAGTCTATTATGATTTTAAAAAAAGGAGCTCACAAAACAATTTAACGCAGCACAGAACCAATACACAAAGAACACCATACTTCACTCAATACAAAAACACTAACCTGTTCGGCTTTTCATGTGACTCTCAAAACGTACGCTTGTGTGCTGTAATGAACAAACACCCCAGGAGAGTTGGTAAACATACGATTATTTTCTTCTACCACGGAAAGTGACAAACTTCCTTGTATGAGGGAGAGAGGAGTTGGCAAGTCTGTAGCTACGACTTCCTACGCTACGACACGCTAAGACATGAATTGTTGTGCCTATAATGAATGGGTAACAATTATAGGTTGTGTTATGTGATCTAATTTTAATTACTTTAACTTGTTTTACGACCCTCATGCATTTTGTTTAGAAAACTAATATAAAGAAATCTTTAACTCACCAAATGCACTTTTACATCTTATGAAATAAATAGACTATTTCTATTTTATTTTTCAGATCTTTCTAAAGGAAGATAAGAAAAGGGAAACTGCAGATTGATTGAAGGTCTAGTTTTGTCATTCCTTAACCCATTTGGTCCCAGAAAGAAAAACCGTTTTTGAATTGGGTCGAAATTTCCTAGCCTTCGTCATTGGGACCTCTTGTTACTCTGGAAAGAGAAATTTCGTTCTTGTCATTTACAATTCTGTGTCATTTGACTCATCTCCTATGAGATCACTGGGACTTTGTGATTTAAAAAATACATGTATTTTGAAGACTAGAAAATATAACCTAACTCATAGTTCAAGGCATAAATAGAAAATGGATGGGAATATATGGTTTTATTTTGAAGTACATATGAACTTAAACACATTAGCTCCGATACTGTGTGTTATTTTGTTAACATTACGAATTATTATAATCGAAAAGGGTTATAACTAAAATAGTAATTTTTTCACCATGCCGATTCCTTTCAACTGCACATGACAACAGGTTTATGCTTGTGTATGGAAGGTATATTTCACTCAACACACAAAGTTACATTGCATTTGACACAGTGCTCTATGGAGCGTTATGCTGTTATTAGACTTCCCAACTATGTTATGTGCAAAAGTATCAGATATCTAACACACCGTCCATCTACAGAGGAGTATCAGAACAAAACGGTGCCATTGAGAGAAAACCCAATTTTTAACAGACAACATCATAGAAGATCCTTTCAAATATTCTATTACCAAGACTGACCTCATACGAAGATGTAATTTTTGGAGATTATCAGTGCGGATTAAGACGAAATCGATCAACTATCGACCAAATATCCCCCCTTGGATGCGTGCCTGTAGAGCTATATATATATATATATATATATATATATATATATATATATACGGGGTGTTTCAAAACAACACAAAGAACGTTTGGGAAGTGATTTCTGACATCAAGATAAAGCAAAAGGTATAAACCATCCTTGGTGCACAAATGTTTTCTTTCGGAGTTACAGGCTGCCAAAAACATGAAAAAAATGAACTTTAATTGTGCATTGCTCCAATACTATTGGATCGACTATAGTCGGGTCAAGGCTTCACCTAAGAATTAGTATGTGCCGTATCCAAATATACATGTATGCTGCGGTACATCTGCAACAGTTTTTAGAGAGGTAGTTGATGAGTATTTCAAATTATATGAAATAAGCCAAACTCCCTCTATGACCTACTTCTGGATCGAAGACCAAGTTGTGAAAATCAACAAATCAAAGCGTGGGATAAGTTTCAGCAGAGCTGGCGTTTAACTCAGTATAACGACCAAAAATACACGTTGACTGTTTTTGTGCTAAAGAAGAGATTCCAAGATATGAAAAGTCTGCATTCTTATATAACATTATGATATTTGCCTCTAGAGAACTATTCAGCACTTTTTTTTATGAAAATTAAAATTTGAAATTTTAAATATAGGTCGTATTTATTTCGTGAGCAATAGTTAAGCTATGGATCATAATAACACGAAACTTTCGTTAATTCTGAGTGCAAAATTGGTTTTCTTTGTTTAAATACATAATAAAGAAAGAAAATTACCAGATTGGAATATTGAAACTCAAAGGAGGATATACAGTGTTGAAAGAAGTTTTTAAACTGTTAATAGGCCAGTCTTTATTGGTCATAGACCAGTGGAACACAATGTAATATATTCTTAATGATTGAGACATTTAAAATAAGCAGTACTTTTGCGAACACATAATACATCGAATTCAAAAGATGTACGGAAAAACGAAATTTCATTTATTTTTCGGTAAGAACGAAGGTCTTCCACTTCTCCACAGACAGTACAATGTGTAAATAATCCCAAGAAAAATAACAACCTCGGTATAATGTGATAACGTAAACTGTGTTGGTTGGTTTGAAATTGAGCGTCTCATTCAGTACCGAGGCTACAAGAGACTACACTACACAGCTTAACGTCGGATTGGAACATCAACTCCCACCGGGAATCGAACCTGAACTTCACGCTCCAAAGGGGCATAAGGTAATTGTATATCCACTAGGAAGTTGGTAGCGTGAGGTATGTATATCATTTAGGTCGCTATAACCACTATCACTACTTTCTCTGCTGATGCACAAAACTTGTACTGTGTCTAATTCACTCACTGTCACAGCCATGAAATTGCGGAATGACCTTCCAGAAGAAATTGAAAATTCACTCTCCATAGCCACGTGAAAAATCAACCCAAAAGTTTTCCTTTCAGACTTACCAGCACAAATAACTAAATCAAGACTTATGTTAGTATGTATTTTATCTAACACATTCATACCTCTGATATATATATATATATATATATATATATATATATATATATATATATATATATATATATATATATATATATATATATATATATATATATATATATATAATCTACAAGAAGAAGTGACAACAGTCCTACCTTTGATTCCGTATGGTAGTATGGTATTATGATTAGTATGGTTAATGGAAGCAAATCCACCCCGACCCAAGATAAAAACTGATGTTGATCTCTATTGATCCCTCACAAACTGTTGTCTATGTTGGGAGCAATGTTCGAAAACGGCCATTGGCCGAAGAAAGTGATCAATTCTAAGTTTGGACAGATGCAATTATCCAAAGTACGAAGAAGTCTATCATTTCGGGGTTTGGTCGCTTAATAGTATCCAAAGCTAGGTTTGGATAATTACAGTTCATCCAAAGCTCAATTTAGAAAGGAAAATAAGAAAAAAATTTATTAATTTTTTCACATTTTACACATTTTACAAGATTTTTATTTTTCAATGTTTAAGAAATGAAAATGTATATCACAAAATTCTGTCAAATAAGAAGTATGAAATTCGTATATGAATAAAAATAGTTCTTCGTATTAATTCCTTCTAATTGAGCTTACTTTCTTTTTTAGAAGAATTTTAGAAAATATGCACCATATAAAAATAAGTACAATAATTAATTAAGCATTAACAGCAAAGTGCGTTAAATGTTTTAAGTTCAGTTATTAACACAATGAAACAGTGAAGAATTTGAAAAACGTGTGCTGAAAATTTTAAGCTGTAAGTGCGAAAAAATATAATGAACTTACAGTTATAAAATGGAATAACTGAAATGCAGATTCGCCACATATACAGGCTCTTCAAGTACATTGTAATAGGTCAACTTTCCAGTTACTTGTTCCTACACGCACTTGAGGAATGACACTTTGAGTTACACTTTACACCCTTCTTTACACAATTACATTTTTTGTTCAAACAGAAGTTCCTGCAGCCGCACTTAATAAACCCCTGCCTGGAGTGTGTTTCTGCTTCAGCTACACTTCTAAGTGAAATGTCTCTCTGCGGAACATCACTGATCTGAAGAAACTGTTCATCTGCGAACTGGAACTCATTGCGCGCGTACAGCTTTCTAATAATTCCCGAAGAAGTCCCCAACTGGTAGAGATCGTTATCGTTTCTCCCCATAACCACAGCCATGACGTTCCTCGGAGCAGCTCTGCCTCTGTCCAATTCTGGGATTTTGATTAGAACAGTTTGTCCTACGTCTGCACGAGGGAATTTTTTACTTGACGCCATTAACATTTCATTTGCTTGTCGCTTTAAATGTATTTTGGATCCCTCACGTGCCTCTCGTATACTCTCACTTCTTGTGCAGATGTTGCATCTTTTTTCTTGATTTGCGCACGGACATGGAGATTCATTTGCTTCCACAATTGCAGTGTTGATGGTCTCTAAAGAAGCTGGAAATTCTGGAAAAGTCTCTCTTTCCTGCCGAAGATTATTAAGGGAATCACGAACGAATGAATGCTGTGCGTCCTGTCCTGAAGTGTCCTCTTGTACATCACGAGTCAATGAATACTGTACATCCTGTCCTGAGCCTTCCTCTTCCTGCATGGTGTCACAGTGTGGATCACGAGTCAATAAATTCTGTACATCCTGTCCTGAACCTTCCTCTTCCTGCATGGTGTCACAGTGTGGATCACGAGTCAATGAATTCTGTACATCCTGTCCTGAGCCTTCCCCTTCCTGCATGGTGTCACAATGTGGATCACGAGCCAATATTTCTTGTAGATCTTCCTCATTGGTCAAGTCTCGTAATAAATCACATGGAAGAGATGAATCCGAAAGTCCATTTCTCATGGGAACGCCAAACAAAGCCTCGTAGGGGCTCCGGTTAATGCCCCTATGGAAGGACCTGTTTTTCTTCATCTGGACAAAACGAAGACCCTCAGCCCAAGACGAACAGCTATTTTCTGCCATCCATGTAATAAGAATGTCTCGAACATCTTGGTTCGCTCTCTCAACACTTCCTTGAGACTGAGAGTGGCGCGGCTTGCCGTGCACTATTTTCGACCCAAACACTGAGGCCAGCTCACTTGTAACTTCAGCTGCGAACTCACGTCCGTTATCACTTTGAAGAATACAAGGTGCACCAATAATGCAAAATATATCCATCAGATGATAAGCAACTTCTGATGCTCTTTTTGTCTTTAATGGGCGCAAAAACAGAAACTTTGTGAGATGATCCTGATAATTTAATATGAACTTGTATCCTTTGTCCGGTTCACTCTGCATGTCGATAAGATCAACCTGACCCCTAGAATTAAGCAGATTACTGAGAATAGGTTTAACAGTCAGTCCTTTGCACTTTTGCTTCTTTTTCAACTGACACTGCCCACACAATTTGAGATAAATATTGATGATCTCTCGTGTTACATTACAGTACTTTAGCTTAAGTTCTTTGTCCAAGCATCTCAAACGTTTGTGGCCAGTGTCAATGTGAGCTTTATGAATGACACTGTATAATTCTCCGGTGTGACAGAAATACCTAATAACACTATCACCATCTTTACGTTTTTCGATAAGTTTCTCAACCCCACCAATACTTAAAACATCATATCTCTTCAGGCGACGATAGTCCAGTGACGTCAGTGACTCACCTCTTTTCTTTTTCTCTTGCGAAGCCTTCACCTCCAACAGCAATTCATTGTACTTCTCTGGAGATAACAAGAACGTATTATCTGCTGTACTAGCTCGAACGTAGTCGTCTAGTTTTGCTTTGAAGTCTTCTGCTGCAACCATACTCATTGTTGTGCACGGTCTTCAATTTCACTTCAACGAATAAACAATTGTGACGTATGGCAAGATAGCCCCCCCACTTTAGAAAATTGAAACAATGACTAGGTCATTCGTTTGTACTACGTTTGTACCGTTTGTACCGAAAATATTTTCGTTTGTACCATTTTCCTTATAGGGTTACTTGAGAGGTCAACTGGGGGGGCTATCTTGGCGCCAAGATAGCCCCCCCGTATCACAGCACAAAAAATTGGAATACACCATTCGAAAGCAAATCGTTTGTACCGTTTGTACCGAAAAAAGTTTTGTTTGTACCCTGATAGTTTTCGAGAAACAGGGGATGATATTTGGGGCGGGGGGCTATCTTGGCGCCAAGATAGACCCCCCGTATCACAGCACAAAAAATTGGAATACACCATTCGAAAGCAAATCGTTTGTACCGTTTGTACCGAAAAAAGTTTTGTTTGTACCCTGATAGTTTTCGAGAAACAGGGAATGACATTTGGGGTGGCTATCTAGGCGCCAAGATAGCCCCCCGTATCACAGCACAAAAAATTGAAATACACCATTCGAAAGTAAATCGTTTGTACGGAAATAAGTTTTGTTTGTACCCTGATAGTTTTCGAGAAACAGGGAATGACATTTGGGGGGCTATCTTGGCGCCAAGATAGCCCCCCGTATCGCAGCACAAAAAATTGGAATACACCATTCGAAAGCAAATCGTTTGTACCGTTTGTACCGAAAAAAGTTTTGTTTGTACCTTAATAGTTTTCGAGAAACAGGGGATGATATTTTGGGCGGGGGGCTATCTTGGCGCCAAGATAGCCCCCCGTATCACAGCACAAACATTTGAAATACACCATTCGAAAGCAAATCGTTTGTACCGTTTGTACCCCGATAGTTTTCGAAAAACAGGGAATGACATTTGGGGGCTATCTTGGCGCCAAGATAGGCCCCCGTATCGCAGCACAAAAAATTGGAATACACCACTCGAAAGCAAATAGTTTGTACCGTTTGTACCGAAAAAAGTTTTGTTTGTACCTTGATAGTTCTCGAGAAACAGGGGATGAAATTTGGGGGCTATCTTGTACGCAAGATAGGCCCCCTAATGTGTACTTTTTCCATGTCCATTAATAAGTATCATATGTTTATCCATGTGAATTGATGTGTATTTAGAATTCTGGTTCTGCATATCAAAATAAAAAAATGAATTTTTCAGTAATAACAGAACGTTAGAATTGAATCGGCGAGTGGGAAAACAGTGTGAGTCCAAAATAAACCATTTTTAAGTAAAGGCAAAAATAACACTAAAGATGTAGTACTACAAGTTGTAATGAAGAGCAGTGCAATTTGCAAGACCTTGCACGTTATAACGGAATGCTGTAATGTCCACTGTATATTTGTGGCATTAACTAACGAAAGTTATTTTGTCAAATATCTCAAAATGCGTTTTGTGGACTATAGTGGTTTTCCACTCACAGATTCAATTAAATTTTCTCTATTTCTGCCCTTTTCCTTAAGTAAATACGTATTATTCAGCAATGGCCTATTTGCTTTCGTCTATTGTCTATGAAAGCGGCAAACTTCTCGAGCCGTTAATGTGACATATATAAACAGCTAATTTTTTCAGTTGGTGTAAAGCTGAAACGTGGAAGGACGCAGTTTAGGTGAGCAAACATTTCATCTTTTAGTTTTCTTTGTTTAAGATTATTTCTGTAAATCCAGTTTCTTTCTGAATTTGTACACACTTCGTTATGCTTTTTACGGTATTTATTTACGGAAAAGGGCACAAATAGATTAAATTTAATTGAATCGTTGAGCGGAAAAACACTACTAGTGCACAAAACGCATTTTGAGATGTTTGAAGAAAGAACTTTCATTTGTTAATGCCACAAATGTACAGTCGACATTATAGCTTTCTGTTATAACGTGCGAGGTCTTCCAAATTGTACTGCTCTTCATTACAACTTGTAGTTCTACATCTTTAGTGTTATTTTCGCCTTTAACTGAAAATGGCTTATTTTGAACTCACACTGTTTTCCCGCTCGCCGATTCAGTTTTAACGTTGCGTTATTCCCAACAAGTCCTTCTTTTCATTTGGATATGTACATCAAGAGATCTAAATTCACATAAATTCACATGAATAGACACATAATACGGTACTTATTAATGGGCATGGAAAAAGTACATATTAGGGGGCCAATCTTGCGTACAAGATAGCCTCCCAAACGCCATCCACTCTTTCTTGAAAATTATCAGAGTACAAACAAAACTTTTTTCGGTACAAACGGTACAAACGATATGCTTTCGAATGGTGTATTCCAATTTTTTGTGCTGTGATACGGGGGGGCTATCTTGGCGCCAAGATAGCCCCCCAAATGTCATCCCCTGTTTTTCGAAAACTATCGGGGTACAAACAAAACTTTTTTCGGTACAAACGGTACAAACGATTTGCTTTCGAATGGTGTATTTCAAATTTTTGTGCTGTGATACGGGGGGCTATCTTGGCGCCAAGATATCCCCCCGCTCAAAATATCATCCCCTGTTTCTCGAAAACTATCAGGGTACAAACAAAACTTTTTTCGGTACAAACCGTACAAACGATTTGCTTTCGAATGGTGTATTCCAATTTTTTGTGCTGTGATACGGGGGGGCTATCTTGGCGCCAAGATAGCCCCCCGCCCCAAATATCATCCCCTGTTTCTCGAAAACTATCAGGGTACAAACAAAACTTTTTTCGGTACAAACGGTACAAACGATTTGCTTTCGAATGGTGTATTCCAATTTTTTGTGCTGTGATACGGGGGGGCTATCTTGGCGCCAAGATAGCCCCCCAAATGTCATCCCCTGTTTCTCGAAAACTATCAGGGTACAAACAAAACTCTTTTCGGTACAAACGGTACGAACGATTTGCTTTCGAATGGTGTATTCCAATTTTTTGTGCTGTGATACGGGGGGGCTATCTTGGCGCCAAGATAGCCCCCCCAGTTGACCTCTCAGGTACCCCTATAAGGAAAATGGTACAAACGAAAATATTTTCGGTACAAACGGTACAAACGTAGTACAAACGAATGACCTACTCATTGTTTCAATTTTCTAAAGTGGGGGGGCTATCTTGCCATACGTCAATTGTGAGTGGCAAAGAAAGCATACACGTTAACACATAAAGCTACCGCCTGACTGAAGACTGACTTCTGCTTTACCCTCCCTATATTCTCCGAATGCGCATGCGCCACAAATAAAAAATTGCAATGACATCTCGCAAGAACAACTGGAAATAACTAAATTGAGCTTTGGATGAACTGTAATTATCCAAACCTAGCTTTGGATACTATTAAGCGACCAAACCCCGAAATGATAGACTTCTTCGTACTTTGGATAATTGCATCTGTCCAAACTTAGAATTGATCACTTTCTTCGGCCAATGGCCGTTTTCGAACATTGCTCCCAACATCTATATCTCACAAGGATGTGAAATATAACTCTTTGAGTCCCTTTGTAATTAGAAATTATGGGACAGCAGCAATATATATATATATATATATATATATATATATATATATATATATATATATATATATATACATTAAGTGTCATTCATTTGTGTAATACAAATTAAATTGACAACAATTATGAATACCGAAAATTGATTTCATGTTTCATGCCATGTTTCATGTAAATGCTAAGTATATATAATTTTGAATTTGTCACAAATAGGGTTCACTATGGTAAACAATTCAGCTATTATAGTGTTATATCTATATTGTTGTGGATTTGCTACTGATACGTACTTTTATCATTCACAACAGCTTCGCAAATATCAATCATTCTTAATATAGCTCCTCTACGAACTATCTTATTTTTGTGGAATCTTTTAATATGTGTTCCTAAGATGGTAATTCTTTAAGATATCGGAACCCTATTTCGTTCTTCTAATTTTTTTTTAATCTTTTACCATTTAAAATTTACTCTTTTACCATTAGTAAGAATTAGCAATTGTAATTAATTCTTTAGCCCATGGTCTGTTTTCGCCAATCTTCCTTTCTTACTTGTTTCATCTCAGTTTTGTTTATTTTTATTGCGTGTACTATCCTAACTCAGGCTCATTGAATATTCATGTGGCAAATTAATTCAGTGCTCCAGTTTTGTAAGTTCTCTGTTTTAGATTGTAAACATCCAACATAAAATTCATTAACAAAACAATAAAACGTTTGATATGTTGGCCACTCAATTATTGTACTGAGTTATATTTAGACAAATTTTAGTTCTGCATGGGAATTTGTCAGGTATGTACCTGGAGGTATGTTTATTCTGGTTTTCTGTATCATTTCTATTAATGATGATTACTTCTGATTGATGATAACCAATGACCACAATTGCGCATTGTTATGATTTAACTTACTGCATCCTGAAGTCTTGTGTATCGCAATTATGTTGCTTCATGTACTAAACAACAAGTGTAGTTTTGTAACTATTACAATTATATTTTGTAACTATTTCAATCACTATACAGTATTTTTTTACTGTATTTCAACTATGTCAATGTGTTTCACCTGTGTCTCATTCTATGTGCTATGACTTGTACTTCAGCCTTATGGAGACGCTATCATTATTTATATGTTGTCAAATATGATTTACAAACATTTTAATCGTTCTATTTGGTAAGGACGAAATGCAACCATACGACTGTTAGGTTCGACTGTAAAGTTCTTTTCCCTTACTATATGATCATATTCGCTTACCAACTGAATCCCCCTTTCTTTGAATCCATAGTGTTAGCGACATAGTAGTACGATTCTGACGTACGAAGGACATTCAAAAAGTAAGTTCCCCATGTTCAGACTATGCTTCGCTCATTTCTTGGTAATTTTCAGAGTCGGAAATTATGAAGCAGTGAGAATGTGGCGATAAGCTTAAAAATATGGTTATCTTTTGCCGTTAATTGAGTAAAATTGAATTAATGGGATTATTCAGAACCTTTTGTTTTCTTGTTTTGCTTAGAGTTAGCAACAAGAGAAAGGAAATATGCAAACGATGAAGACAATTGATATTATCACAACGAGACAATATTATATGAAGGTTCCTTAGTGAAGATAATTGATAATACAAAAACAGGATAACTGATATTGAACTATGACCGCAACAACGCAGTAACATAGGAAATTTAGTCAGTGCTTACGGATGCTTGGACGCGTGACATTGCATCATGCGTCGGATATTGTACATGTGTTTTTGTGTCATATGTATCGTATCCTTGGTGCGATAGTTGGTGAGAACCAATGAGAAGGCTGAAAGAGCAATAGGTTTCCATATTTAGGAAGCTGACGCAATTTATGGTCTGATCACCACGAGATTTCGCTGTGACCCGATATACTTTTAAAGTCTCAGGATCCCCAGCCCTCGGTGATTCGAGAGTCAGCCCTCAGGGATTCGAGAGCCAGCCCTCGGGTGTTCCACAGTGAGTGGGACGACCATTGGAGTAACGACTCACTCAGCTTTACGAGAATTCAGTAAGGTACGTAACAAAGATTCTTATAGTACCATTTTCTTATATTCGGGATGTCATATCAGATTCAATTATGTTTTGTCTCCCTACGATAAAGCTCTCACGATTAAGAATGACACTCGTATAATTGCATTTTGCTGTCTATTCTTAGAGAAATATTGATAGTAAAAACTATAGTGAATACTCAATAGCAATCAAGGTAATGAGCTGTATGTTGGTTAATCAATCATGTAAATAAATCAGACATTTATTGACCATAAATATAGTAGTGAATACTCAATAATCAAAGTAATGAGCTGTATGTTGCAGAATCAAATCATGTAAATAAAATTCAATCAATATTAACTAAAGCCTTAAATCATCCCCTAGGCTTAAGTTCCCATTATTGCCAAGTAACTCTTGGTCTTTACCAATAATTTTCTCTTGTGATAACCGCTAAGTGTTATCGTGAGCAATTTTCCAAATATATGGGAAAAACGAGCAAGATAAATCTAGAGAGCTGCCCCAGCGTCGCATTATGTCTTACAATCTGGGAAGAAATACTCGGGAGGGCAAGGAACCCCTAGCATCTCACGGAGTGGGGATGGGAGAAGTGACATTTTAAAAACAATTCTAATGATCGATATTCGTGTTGAATCCATAGTATTCAGGTCACTCGCTTAGATGGATAATGACTGTTTCCATGCCGTCTTAGTTGATCCCTGAGGAATCGGGAAGGGTGGCATTTTAAAAGTAATAAAAAATGACGGCTATTTAAGGCGAATCCATAGTTCTTATTAGTGCTATGAGGAATAGTGGCACTATTGATATAATTTAAAAAGAAGTTAGAATGCAACTTTTCATTTTATTAATGTAAACTTGCGTATTAAGAATAGGGATGGTATAGAGACGAGACGAGACGAGAGTTTGTACAGTCTCGGTCTCGTCTCGGTTGATAAATAGCGGTCTCGTTCTCGGTCTCGTCTCGAGTCAAAAATCGCCGTCTCGGTCTCGGTCTCGTATCGGTCAACAGATGCTTGTATCGATCTCGGTCTCGGTCTAGAGAACCAAATCTCGCTCTCGGCTCGAAAGTCTCGAAATAAATAGTATGAAATTAAAATTGTGGAAGTATTATTATCGCACAGTCTATCGTTTCCGCTTCTTATTTTTTGCCTTCATTCTTGACAATTGTGGTACGCTGTTCCTCTTCATAGCTAATTTGCTAGCGCTGATGCTTTCCATGCTGTGTTCCAGGTTCAATCGTCAGTGGGTATATCATATCTGGGATAAAACCCTAATAGTAACCCATATTTCACTTTTTTAGCAATAGACTTGGTCTCATATACCCTCAGTACTGCCTATAGAATTAAGCTCTATTAAATTAACTCTAGTACTATACAGTAGTTTATTTTTTTCTTTTGAATCAGAATTGATCAATACCTCCGAACGGATAACGCAACACATAGCAGCACGAATGTATTAAATCGGACCGAAATCGAAATTTCAAAATATCTCATTTATTATCCAATATATCCTGCTTACTACAATATATTTTGTTTTTAATTGATAAAATGCTTTATTAGCGTTTTATATCTCCGTGCTTAACTGACACTTTATAACACGAACTTCCTGAACCTTGTGGTGGAAGCTAAGGCAAGCACCTTTGCTATGTGTGGTCTTGGGTTGGACCACCAAACAAGTTAGATTCAAAGTCCGATATTTCGCATAGTTCAAGTCTCAATTTAAGTACATTCTGTTTCTTATACAAGTTCATAAGGCCGTAATGCATTACATAAGCTTATATCCAGAGCCGTAACTAGGCAGGAGCAACTGTGACAGTGTACCGGGGTCCTCGCCCATAAGGGCGTCGAAACACCCAGTCAGGCTTACAAAATTTCTACTCTGAGAACTAAAGAAAGGAAAATACATACGAAATTGAAGAATTTAGTGCTATAAGTTAAATAAATTGTCGTGGATACTGCACATCTATCTGTTTGTACGCTAGGAAAAATGTTGCCCCTCGGTGGCGACGAAATCAGTTTTGGTGACCCACAGAGTTATTGTTACTCATCTAAGTAGGGCAAAACAATAATTTGTTTCCTTTTGGAAATATCTAGTTTTACTCTGCGTACTACTCTTCACAGTAGTTTATGTGATGTATAAAAAGTTCTTAAAATTATTTATTTTTATTTTTATTTTATTTTATTTTATATTATTTATTTTTTGCTCTGATTAACCATAGAATTTCAATGATGTCACGCAGAGACGTAAGCAGCACGCTTGACTACAATTCGCTTGGTCCCAAGTTCGATTTCCGGTGTGGGTACAGTTGAACGACCGAAGTGGTTCCACTATATAATCAGTAGCTCCACGTCTCCTTTAGCCACCCTAGTATAATCGTGGGACGTTAAACTAAAACAAACCAACCCAAAAATCAACACAATGCGTATTGCTAACTGTAAGACTTTAAATAATTTCATATACACTGGTTTTAATCTAAAGTGTATACCAGGCCTAACAAGTAAAGGTTCTCTCCCAAGAATCGGGAATCCGGAAACTGCGCATATATTTAAATAGAGGAGGGCCACGAATGAATACTGGAGAAATATGCCGGGAAGACAGCAAAGGATAAATCCAATATGGCCGCCCGAAGGTCATGCCAATAGACTTTTGCAAGTAATCTCTCATCCACTTCCCATGGGCACATTTACTTAATGTTTTGCAGATTGCTATATGTATGAACAATACACATCTATTGGTTTGAAATTTCGCGGACGTTGACGTATTGAACCCAAAATGGCCGATCAAAATGTCAATGTGTCAAAGACTCGTGTCTGGAAAACGAATTGTACTATGGAAGTACAGTATCACTAGGGTCTATATATACACTAGCTAAAATACCCATTCTTTGCACGGGTCGGATAAAATATCTATGTAAACAAACAGAACAAGAGAAGAAAAAGATATCGGCCATTTTCTACTACTGTTACATATCCTGGTAAACATCCCCTGAGACCCCATGGTTCTCAGCCGATGGGGGCTGTATTTGAAAGTCAACGCCTATAGGAGTATCACCATTCACCTTAGCGACCGCCAGAATTATGAATTTGACACTAATATCGGACATTTTGAATTACATTTACATTTCTCGGTATTATCCCGGTGGCCTCCGATCCAAAGCTGAATGGGATGAATTTGGAAGTTAATGCGATCTGAATTTCACCATTAACCTCAGCGACCGCGAAAACAGAATTCGACACTAATATCGGTCATTCTACTACCTTTACATATATCGGTAACCACCCCGCAAGTGCCCCTAACAGCACAAGATTTGCTAGGCTTGTGCCATTTACGTGTCCCAACTACGTTTTAGGTACCCGACACTTGGCACATATGATATTCATGTGCTAAGAATGTATTATACTTCAGCTACTTACAGTTTTAGGTACTTGTTACACCTAATTGATATTTGCAACTATGTACCACAAATATAGCATTTATATACCTGGTTCAGTTTCGCACTCTAACAGTCATTTGTTTCAATGTCGTCACTTTGGACATATATCTGTCATGTTCTAGGTACGTCCTTTAGGGACATTCTGTTTCTGATACCCTAACAGCACAAGATGTGCTAGGCATGCGCCATTAGGTGTTCTAAATTCATCTCCCATATTTGATACATTTGTTACTGTTTTCTTTAAGCAAGAAACGCATCAACTTTATTAGATGGCAACTGTTGCCGATCATTTAACAGTGAATATGTAAGAACCATGAAATAAAGTAAATAAACACTCGTCATTTTGTCATAAAATTACATAGCGAGCAGATTTTATCTGATCCCAAACGGTTATTGACGATATACGGGGTTAAAGAAACACTCTGATTAGCCAAATTCAAAACACCTCAACAATTTACCAATCTAGAAGTGACGATCTCTTCATCAATTCCGTGGCCAAGTCGGAAGACAACGCGGCCAGTAATCCAAAGGTTGGTAGTTCGCGCCCACCCTGGGCTACATATTTTTCTACCTGTTTAAAATGTTTTTTTTTAGACTCTCCTTAATGTAAACACATTATGAATATAGGCGATATAACATATTTTGGGGGGAGTAATTTTGTGGTTCATTGACGCTTACGGCATGGAGAACATACCTAGAATACAGGAGTTCGCCAGGTACATGTCGAGCACGTGCGAAGGACAGACATGGACTGTGATTATCATTTGCCACCCATGTGATTTGTCTCTCAGATGTACACTCATATCCAAAATTATTGTCGCATGTCTATAAATATGTTGATCTAGGAATATAATTTGATAACGAATTCGTCCGGTATTTCTGATAATGTTAGTATGTGTATCATCAGCAGGAATATGTATGTGGCATATTTTATGTCAAAAAAAAAAAAAAAACAGTAAATAAGAACAATATAACGAAAATAAATTTTCTTGTCCATTTAGCAACATTTTATTTTACTCATTATAATTTTCGTAACATTTCCCAATTATACACATAG